>NW_026693853.1:0-135389 GCF_021218885.2 Marmota monax
TTAGATTCCACAGAACTATGGAAGCACTGAAAATCAGAGGTGCTAAAGATCTCTGAATACTTGGATAACTGAGATCACCAACTGTTTTCTTTCCTGGGTGCATTCTCCAATTCTAAGCATTAGGCTAAAGTTCAGGCTTGGCATGGACCGAGCCACCTTAATTTAGGAGATAATCAACAGAGATTTTTGAAGGCTGTATTAACTGCCATGCTGTACTAGAATTAAGAGAAGTCCCAATCCAATGCTGACATTTGCTTAGGAACTGGTGCAAGGGGTAGTAGCCATGCCATCCTTCCACTCTAGGTTTTTTTGCATTCTCATCTTTGTGAACTTCCCTCCCCTCTGTTCAGTACTCTTGTTGTCTGTACTTCTATAAAGTGTACCAAATATGCTCCACAGCCACTCTTTCATATATATATATTTTGTACCAGGGATTGAATTCAGGGGCACTTAACCACTGAGCCACATCCCCAGCTCTCTCTCTCTCTCTCTCTCTCTCTCTCTCTCTCTCTCTCTCTATATATATATATATATATATATATATATATATTTATTTATTTATTTATTTTTGACACTGGTCTCACTAAGTTGCTAAGGCTCGCTTTGAACCTGTGACCCTTCTGCCTCAGCCTCCCAAGCCACTGGGATTACAGGCATGCAGCACCACGCCCAGCTTGGCATACTTTTATTTAATGATCTTGTTTTTCTTTTTGGAATCTTGCTTGAAAGGAAAGTGTCTTTATTTGATCAGTTATCCCCAGCACACCAAAGATCATTTGTTGATGAAAACTAATTAAGCAAAGTGATGACTACACTATTAAAGAGACACTTTCATCTTATTAAAAACATAAGTAAAACTTAAAATTTCACATCCATTAAAGCAGTTCTTCTGAGAGAAAAAAACTACTCAGAAATCTCAACACTTCAAGATTTTGACAAAACATAAATACAAAAAGTAGATAACGAAGACGTGTCCAATAACAATTTTATATGTGGTTCTTCATTAAAACACCAAGAGTTCAGGAACTGTTTTTTCTTAAAATGTCTTTCTCTTGTAATGTGATATCTTTCCTAACTTTCCTTGGTTTTACACAAGTTGAAATGATTCAACTTTGTGTGCCTCATATACTAAACTTTAACATATTGCTTCTCCTTTACGAATTCAAAGAGAACCATCTATGTACATTGCCTTCTAATTGCATACACCTAACACAGAGATGTAAAAAAAAAAGTGACTCCACTGATGTTCAGCCCAAGGGTATTTATAGGTACAGATTATTAGAACAAAATGCCTGTAAGGCACAAATTCATAGCGATGAGCCTTTTACTTTCACTCAGTCCTGCAGAATCCATCCCTATTCTTGTTAACTGCTCACTGGCCCTTTAACAGTTATTAAAAAAGTGAATGGCTCTTGGGGCTGGGGATGTGGCTCAAGCATAATGCACTCGCCTGGCATGCGCAGGGCACTGGGTTCGATCCTCAGCACCACATAAAAATAAAGATGTTGTGTCCACCGAAAACTAAAAATTAAATATTAAAAAATTCTCTCTCTCCTATTTTTAAAAAAGTGAATGGCTCAATTGACTATTGCAAAAACTGACAGCACATTCTTTACATGATAATTCAGTTATTTGATACTAAAAAAGGCAGGGATAAACTTCATTAAGATATAGCAGTCTATTTTTGGTTTTGCATGTTTACTTGGATGTCTTGTCTCACTGTCCAAAATTTAAGGCCTCTGGAGTCGAGGAAAAAAAAAAAAGTTTTATTTAGCTTTTTCACTGCTCTGACCAAGACTTGACAAGAACAATTTTAGAGGAGGAAAAGTTTATTTCAGGGGCTCATGGTTTCAGAGGTCTCAGTCCATAGATAGCTGGCTCCATTCCTCAGGGATTGAGGTTAGGCACAAAGCATGGCAAAAGTATGTGGAGGAAAACAGGACAGGACGTGGCCACCAAGAAGCAGAGCGTGCTCCACTCACCAGGAACAAAATACAAATCCCAAGAGGCTTGGCCCCATCCCATCATCCCACCTCCTCCAACCAACCCTACCTGAGTCACCACCTGTAGTTAATCAATACAGTGATTACTTTAAGGCCCTCATATCTTAAAAACAAACAAAAAAAACAAAACAAAAAAATTTTGCCTCTAAACCTTGTGTTAATTATCTTGGGGGGATACCTAATGTCTAAACCATAAGTCACTAATTTTGAAACAGAATCTCACCATTTTCCATCTGAAGCAAGTTATGAAGGTTTCTTTTGTCTCTAAATGCAGATAACAGAACACAGTATATTCATGGAATGGTGTTAAGAGTAAATCAAAACCTGACATATTTAGCAATTATTTGTGCAATAGCTATCAAGTCTGCAGCTTCAAGTTACTACTTGTAAAAAATACTTCTCAAATTCCTAAGCCTAGACAACTAATGTAATTTTTGAAGTGCCCTCTACTCTACTGAAGTAATTAAGACACCTACTTTCCCTGAAAGTTTTAATTCCCTACCTTAAAAAAAAAAAAAAAAAAAAAAAAAAAGGGACTAGATTTCCTCTAATCATCTTCCAATTCTGATTTCCATTATCCATTTTCATAGGCTTTCTGGCTTTACGAATTTGTTTCCTTTCTCTGCCCCCTACTTCATCATTTGTGCTGATAAATTTTAGTAACCTTATTGGGAAACAAAAGGGACTTAAAGAATTCTTTAAGGCATCAAAAATGGACAAAGTTGGTCTCTAGTAGTCTGGGATCGGTTACTAAAATTCAGACTTCTTTAGTGGGGAACCTAAAGTTTTATATAGAACTGTAATTATAATGATCTCATTAATTGTAATCAGACTAAAGTAATGAACATTTTTTAAATGTGGCTTTTCTTGACACACAAAACTTTGACACTTTCCTCTAAGAATCTATCATGGCTAAGTTGCTTTATCATTGCTACACACAAGATCAAGGTCTGTAATGGACTTTTGTTGCTTCTGTTCACTCAGCCTTCCTTTCCCATTCTTCCGATAACAAAAAGTTCTTTCATACGGAAGAGCCATTTCAGATGGTTTGGGTAGCATACTCTCAATATTTAGCATACACCTATATGATTCTATATTGGATTTACTTATTTCCACACTTGTGTACTACATCATACTCAAAAACAGAATTATCATTGTTTTTTGAATGAAAATAACATACCCTCAAAGTTCACAATGCATCAACTTTGCATTCCCAAAAGCTAAGTGATGCATTTACATTATGCCTATTTAGTTGTGATTTCCAAATTCTGAGAGCCAGATCCCTCACTGCAAGCTTCAGACCTTACTGTCATCCCAGATAGCTTATGTTGACTTGTAAAGATTTGACTTTACAGTCCTATTGACAAAATCACTTCCTCCAAAATCTTGTCTAGATTCCCTGTCTTGTTCTATTCTCATACCTAGGAGTTATCTTCAAGTTTCTCTCTAGTACCAAATTCCTTTCATTTCAAGACACCGAGTCTCTTATATATCTCCTCTTACTGCTGTTCCTGCTGTATTTCATGCCCTGATCCTAACTGATCTTTATACCATTTCTAAATGCTCCTTTTTATCAAAATGATCTTTCTATAAAATATACACTGCATTACAAATATAACAAAGAGATAAAAGGAAGAAGTGCTCAACTTTTTGAATATGCAGGTATCTAGAAATGTTTTAAAACTAAAGATTACATGCACACACTGTAGTTGATAAGTTGTTTCCCATGGGCAATTGGGTTAACAATACTGACACTGCAATACGTTATGGTTATGTTAGAATTAAGCAAAGGGATATAGTATATTTGGAACCCATGGGAAGTTACAGATAAGCAAGGGAAGAAGGTTGGAATGATATGTAGTAATGAATTAAGAGACATGATTTCATGGTTAGCTTAACAAAGATACAGATGATTAGAAACACACAAGTTAGTAAAAACATGTTTCCTTGCCTAAGGGCAAAAATATTCCAATTGCAATAAACATGCCTAGTACTTAGATGCTGGTTTTTAAACTATTCTCCAATAAAGAAATGGCTGACTCTTCAATTTGGATAGTAAATACACAAAATGAGCTCAGAACATCTTGAAATGCCACAAAATAAGTGCTCAAACACACACAAACACTAAAAGAAAAATCATAAACACACATAAAACCCAACAGTGAAACAACTATGCCAAAAATTTAAAATAGGAGCCAACTGAAAAAACTGTTAATAACTTGGAATAAATTAAGCAAAATAAAGTAGCATTAAATTTTAACCCCAAATATAAAATATCTATGAGTCTATACTAATACAAATGAATGACTAATGGAAAGAGAAAGATCTGTGCAAAGTGGCTTCTATATTCTGTCCTAAAGGAAATGGAAGAAAATAACTCCCTACGCCCTCATGATTATGAACTATACAGTAGAAGATCAACAGGGTGAATAAAAGAGATCTTCATAGAGCAAGTCAGTTGCTCAAATGACTTTGACAGTATGTATACCCTTGATATCACAAGATGAGAATGGCATTTTAATTTTGTGTTTTTTCTTTCCAAAACACATAAATAAGTGCAATCTTTAAAAAAGCAGCTACACAAATCCCAATTGAGGGACATTCTATAGCATACTCCACACCAACTGTCAGTGTTTTGAGTTTAAGAAACTAAAAAACAAGAGGAAACACAGGAGGAATAATGACTAAATATAATGTGGTCTTCTAGACAAAATAGTTGAAGAAAAAAGACAATGGGCAAAAACTATGAAAATCTGAATAAAACATGGACTAGAGTTTATAATGAATCAATACTGATTCAATTAATTGTAATGGGTTATATTACACTAATATGTCAATGAAGGGTGAAATTGGTTGTGTACATAGAAACTCTGTAATATCGTCACCTTTGTTCTACAAATCCCAAATTTTCTTAAAACAAAAAGTTCATTAAAAAAAAATATGAGCCTACTGAGATAACCATGTTCTTAGTGGCTTTAAAATTTTGAAAATTTTACTGTTTATCAGAATCCAGAAATTATTCTGCACATCCTGGACCCTATTTCCAGTTTCTGATGTAGTAGGTCTAGGTTTGGACCTGATAATCTGCATTTCCAATAAGTTTCTACTGATAGTGACAGAGTTTGTCTAGAAATGGTATTCTGATAATCTTGGCCTGACGATGAAGTCAAAATTCAAATGATCCTTTACTATTTAGTCCCCATGTTTACAATCCTATCTTCCGACATTCTTAGTTAGATGTTCCAGACATTCCAAATTAAACAAAGAACCTGATTATACTTCAGTAGTTATGCCATTTCATTAATGCAGAAATATGAATTCTCATTTAAAAGATGTATTGTCATTAACAAAATGGCAATGGAAACTTTTATGGTATTTTGCATTGAGGATTCTGAGACTATTCTAAAAGTTGTCAAATAACAAGTGATAAGTTTTTAATAGGCTATTAAAACCAAACCATCCAGGCAAAAGGACTGTGTAATTTATTTTATAAATTTATTTTCTAACCAAACACATCTAACAAAAAATTTGTTCCTAGTTATCAACATACTGTTAATAATTTTCCATGCTATATGTCAATGTTTTGCAAAGCTTATGCATTCAATGGGTAAATAAAAGCAGCACACAATAGTGGTTAAGAGCACAGAATACAGTCAGGCTGCCTAAGTCTGAAATCTTTACTCCCCAACTCACTAGTTTAAACTCTAAGTTGCTTAACCAGAGCAATAAATCAGTTTCCCCAATTGTAATATAACAATAGAAACCACCTCATAATTGTTATATTCCCCAATTGAAATATATCAATAGAAACTACCTCATTATGACTATGTTCATACTCATTTAAATTCTTTGAATAGTGAGTAGCCCACTATTGCTGCATGTAAGATATTTTAAAGAACCAACTAATATGCTAAGTACTTTACTAAAAAACAGAAATACCGATGGTCAAAACACCCACAGTTAAGATTACATGCAGTCTGAAAAGGACACAGATAATAACAAATTAATATAAATAAATAAAACTACTACATTCACTTAATGTCTCTGTTGGAGAAGTGAAGTACATTTAGGGAGGTTTGTCTTTTCTAAGCTGAATCACTAATATTACTTTAATTAGCAAAATCTCTTTAAAAAAATAATTTAACAATCTATTCATCTAAACAGGATATCTGCTTAGTGGAAAAGGAATAACAAACTATTTTGACATGCAGCTTTAAGCAACATAAAAACGTTTAACTGTTGTTTTATTTCATTTTATTGTACATTAAAGGGGTCCTACTAAACTGGAGAATTAAAAAAAGTCATTAATTAAGCATTTAGTGAAAACACGATCTTTAGAAAACTTTCTTAGAGAAACTACATCAACAAACACCATGAAAACTTAAAATTAAGCAATGCTCTGCAGAAAAAAAAAAAAACTTTTCAAGCCTTATATTTTAGGGACAATGCCACATGCACAAAGCCATAGGCATCTATAATCAATTTAGAAAAGGCAAGCCAGGCAACACCGGATGAATTTAAATTTTAAGAACGTAGGGAAGGAGCTGGAAGAGAAACAACTTCTCACCTATCAAACAAACAAAAAAAGGAAAAACAAAAATCTATCAAAACAACACTAAAACAAGCTGGACTTTAATTTGCAATAAAACAACAACAAAAAAATAATCTTTTAACATTCAAATAGCCCTAAAATGGATACCAGATCTCATAAATGGATTTTTCAAAGTTTACATGTTGTTTGTGTATTCAAGACATCCATTTACAGGCTTAGAAATGAATGTTGTTTTTTTAAATGTGGGGGATGGGTTAACAATAGCTTTAAGGCCCCTTAAAATATGTGCAAGAATGCTTTAAGGTTCTCTTCATTCTTGGAGCTTGAAGAACTGTCTAAAGAAAACTGAACAATTTATCCTTAATAAGAATTAAAATTTCTGGCAGAAAATGAAATTATAAAGTAAAATCAGCCCTTTGCCATGTACAGGTACACCAAGAAGTTACACCATCAGTCTGTAAACGTTTGTTAATATTTTTAATCATTTATATTAACTAAAATTATTACAACTAGAATAGGACTCAAGAATAGGATAGATCTTCAAGAGTTTTACTAAAAATAGCTGGTTAAAATTAAATGTTCTATTTTAGTTAACATTACTGTACCAAGGTTAACTTCTTAGCTGTATAAAAGTCCTGTGATTATGTAAGATTTTAACATAAGAGAAAGATATTTAAAGAACTTCTACTATTTTTGCAACTCAATCTAAAATTATCTCAAAATAAGAGGTTAAAAAAGTAAGCTCAATATTACTTTCTTTATATTAGCAAATGTGCTAGCTAGGCAATAAAAATGGCATTTCAAGTTTCCTGTGTTGAAGTCAGTTACCAAATGTTTCACATACCCAGCTTTCGACTGCTTTGTTATATTAATTACTTTGAATGCAAAGAAAGACAGCATAATTCTAGACAAATGACTCAGTAAATTAACAAGTTTTATTAACTTTTTTGAAAAATTGATAGTGTAAAACATACTCTACCTATCTATAACTGTGTCCTTTTATGAGTTTCACTAATGTAACTAGACTACATAGTTGTATCAAAAAAGAAAAAAAAAAATCAGTGCTTTGTAACTAAGTCTGAGGTTTGAATATCTCACCTGCTTTAAATAATATTTAAATCCTAAAAAAATGAAGACATTTTGCAGGAGAAAACAGCCTCAAGAAGAAAACATTACAAAAGGTATAATGATAATTACTTTAAATCAAATTTATGAATCAATTTCTTTCTCCAAACAAGGTTCCATGTTTACAAAGAACACAGGTTACTAATTCCAAAAAGACAAGTTGTCAAAACTTTAAATACTTCTCTCAAAACTAATAGTTACATTCTCTATCTGGATCACACTTTTATTGCCCCAAATTTCTTGCCATTTGTTTTAATGTCAACAAAGCCTGGGTGCCAAACTTTGTAAAACTGTGACAGATATAGATCTTTAAATAATTATTATAACTAATATATCTACTAGTTATTTGCTAAGAGTAACAGAATGATATATACAAACCTCTTAAGAACTAAAATAGTACTTCTGCACACTTTTCTTTGCAAGAGTTCTATTAACCTAGAATATACTCAAGGGGTTTGGAAAACTTTTTGACTTTCATTTATCTGTATAAACCTAATAATAACCAAATTTATTAAGTTATGCCAGTTTGAATGGCATAACATTTCTTAAAATTTCCTTCTTGAACTCTGTATTACCTCAAAAAGCGATCTATTCACTAATGGGCTGAGAAGCATAAATAAATCAAAGCATGTATTACATATATTTAATACCAATAAAATACAATATATGATCAACATTGTATTACTATAATTGTCAAGCTCTACTTGAAAGCCTTGAAAAAAAATGACTCTGGTAGAATTAAGCTATTTTATTTAACATGTAATAGTAGGCATAAAGCAAAGTTTATGTATTTAGTTTTCTCATTTTCTATTGTATTTCCACAAACTTTTAAGATACAATTTTAGGTATTTTTCTATCAATAAGGCCAGATATAGATTTTTTTTTTTTTTATAGGTAACTGAAGGTTTTAAGAGGGTTTAGACTGAAAATCAGGTACCATTTAGTCATAACATCATATAAAGACCCTTAATCAGGAGAAAGATTTTTAACATTATTGCTTAAGTCTTATAAAAATAGTGAATTTTAACCAAATTGATCTCTCTCCAGTCTTGTTTCCTTTACTCTTAAGTCATACTTGTTTGGCAAGTAATATAGATAATGATGTAATTTTAAAATTAAATTAACCGTGAATAAATTGTAATTTGTTGGTCAGTGCATATATTTTGCCCCCACTTTACCTAGGATAGTCCTCTTGGAAAAAGTGACTGTCCCACATGGAAAATAAAAACAAACAAAAACAATGCAGAACTTCATTTCTTCCTTGAAGATTTTCAAGTATTATAGGAACAAAAGGTCCACAAAGAGGGGAAAAAAACAAACAAAACAAAACTGATTAAAAAATTGACATTTTCATCTTGCTTTAATAATTATGGGATAACAGAAGTATAAAAAACAAATGTCCCTTATTATTTATTTGTTTAACAAAATAATAATACACTAAGAAATACTGCAATTACACTCGAGCTATTTTCCAGCTTCTTCAAGTAAGGGACATAACTATGGTTCTACCAATGAGAAGATACGAATAATCAATCTTATGGAACGCAAAATATGGCAACACAAAAAGATAAATTGACTTTGGCTTTTAAAAACAAATATCTAATATGACCCTGAAATGCCTGATTCAACAACAAAAAGTTACAGCAGCAAGCCACCACTTTACCACACATTCAGAATTCTGAAATAGGCAACAGCCCTCCCCCGACCTCAATCTGTAATATCTTCTTTTTGTTTTTCCTGCTTTTTGGTTGTAGGTAGTTCAAGGCTTGCCCACTGCATAGGTTCAGCTTTTCTCATGGTGATCTCAATCTTTGTTGCAGTCATAGTTACATAGCTTCGTTTTACATCAATCACCTGTAACATATCAAGGAGCGTAAGAGTAAATAAACTTGGGTCTCATTTAGTCCAGAGGAAAATATTGGTCTTCTTTACGCTAAAAATCCCAACCTCAAGCCTCTAAGGCCATTTGTATACCAATATTTAGATTTTTTTGTAGGACAATAAAGTTACAGATCTGTAATTCACTTATTAAAGTATTTGCCTTTTATTCTACAAATGGTACTTTAAATTACCCGAAATTTTGATGGGTTTATAATACTTACACCCCATAATTTGACATTTTGATGAAATTCCTTCTCTCCTTCAAATACAATGTGTACATTTAACTAAAAAAAAAAAGAAAAGAAAAATTTACTTGAAATTTCATACTGAGGATGAAATACCACATTATCAGGCAAGTTTTATGAGCTACTCTATCTCCAATATGCTTTAGGAAAAAACCCTATAATAAATTTTAGATTTTCATTCATAAAAGTTTCCATGAATATAATTTAAAGTTATTTTTTGATGTGGAAAAGACTTTTTGTTTTTGGTAATGGGAATTGAAACCTCAGGGATTCTTGGGCACTGAACTACATTCCCAGCTTTTATTTTTTATTTTGAGACAGGATCTCAATAAGTTTCTGAGTCTGGACTTGAACTTGGGAGTCTCCTGCCTCCATCTCTTCAGATGCTAGGATTACAGGCATTGCCATCATGCCCAGCTTATATGGGTAAGATTTTAAAATCCATTGAAATAAGAACAGTATTTTATAATGCAGTAGTGTCAAAACAATGTGAGCAAGACAAGTTAGATTCAGCTGTTTAGTGTACTTACCAATGTACTATTAGCTTCTACTCGACTAAGTTCTGGAAGTGAATTTTTAGCATATACTGAAATGGTGACTTCACCTCCAGTCTGATGCCAGTCATGTCTACATGGAACAACTTTTTTCCCCTGAAATGTAAGAAGACCTTTATAAGTTTAAAAAGCACCGTATAATTAACTTCTTCAAAAGAAGAATTTGACCCCTGAAAAGTAGAGGAAAACTACTATGCAAATGAAGAACATAATGTTTTTAGGACAATCAACTCCCAAAGTTTCCACCAAGAGGTTTAAACTACAAAATAACACAATACAGAATATTTTAATAGTTAAATCCTATTATCCACTAAGTACCTCTTTTAAAACATTTTTTGAATTATTTTTCCGTTTCCCCTCACTTCCTCTTGTATGTAATTTTGTATAACCCTGAGGGTCTCCTTCCATTTCCATGCAATTTCCCTTCTCTCTCCCTTTCCCTCCCACCTCTCATCCCTGTTTAATGTTAATCTTCTTCTCATGCTCTTCCTCCCTACTCTGTTCTTAGTTATTCTCCTTATATCAAAGAAGACATTTGGCATTTGTTTTTTAGGGATTGGCTAGCTTCACTTAGCATAATCTGCTCTAATGCCATCCATTTCCCTGCAAATTCCATGATTTTGTCATTTTTTAATGCAGAGTAATACTCCATTGTGTATAAATGCCACATTTTTTTTATCCATTCGTCTACAGCAGAGGGGGTAGAGAGAGAAGAGGGGAGGGGAGGGGAGGGGGGTTAGTAGAGGATAGGAAAGGCAGCAGAATACAACAGATACTAGTATGGCAATATGTAAATCAATGGATGTGTAACTGATGTGATTCTGCAATCTGTATACGGGGTAAAAATGGGAGTTCATAACCCACTTGAATCAAAATGTGAAATATGATATATCAAAAACTATGTAATGTTTTGAACAACCAACAATAAAAATTAAAAAAAAAGTATATATATAAATTTTGGTATATGATATTACCTTTACATTCATATATATTGATACATATGTTCCAAAGGCAACCCATCTCCTAAACCAAAGCTGTAACTCAGAACTAAACCTAACCCTATCAATAATCATGAGCCTTTTAAACAAAAATTATATTATTGAATATCCATATATATTTTCACATATATATTCTGTATATGTTCATATACATATACACACACACACACACCCTAATGGCAACCCAAATCCTACCCATAAATTTTCATATATATTCAGTTACATAATCATATCCTATATCTTACCAAAAGTGTAAATATCCATATCCATTTAAATATTTTCATGTGTATTTATATATATATATTCACATTTGTATTCATATATATGAATAAAAGTGTTCTAACCCAGAAAAAAACAAACAAAAAAAAAACATTCTTTGAAGACTGAAAATTAGAAAGGATGTTCACTTCAGTGGGATAAACAAGACAACAACTTAACTTCAAATATGGAAACCTTCAATATGTTTTCTATAAGTAATAATAATTTGGGAGAAAAAATGACCACTTAAACCTGACATTTGCACATAATCCTCTTGTCCTTATGTATTAACATACAGGGGGAAAAGAAGGGAAAAAAAGCAGAAGTAATACTCAATTACTCTCAAGTAACCCTCAATTATTAGTGGTTTATTGCCATACCAATTCATTTTCTTAAAGAAGCAAATGGTGATTTGTCTTATAAATGAGAACAACTTAAATCAAATTACATAAGTAAACTCCATGACACTACCATTATAAAAGGCATCATTTACATTTTGGTACAACTGCACTAAGTTTAAACAATAAATTTATCACTCATAACTTTTCTTTAGCTACTATCTCATATATCTAATACTTAAATTGAACTTTGGGAAAAGTACAAAGGCAGACATAACTTTCTACTAACGGAAGATTCATGGTGAATGAATTATTTAACTTTGGAGGGTACACTTATAATAGTTAACCATGTGTTAATACAAAGTCAACAGTTCAAATATGAATAAATTTCTAACTTTTGAAAATTTACAATAACTTTCTAAATTAAAATGCACAAATTTTGCTAGCATGGTGGCACACATTTGTAAAACCAGCACGTTGGGAGGCTGAGGCAGAAGGATTCCAAGTTCAAAGCCAGCTATTTAGGGAGGCACTAAGCAAGTTAGTGAGATCCTGTTTCAATACAAAAAATAAAGGTTTCTATATTTGAAGTTGTTATCTTGGGGATGTGACTCAGTGGTTAAGCATCCCTGGGTTCAATCCCCAGTATGAAAAAGATTTTTTAAAAAGGTACAAGTTTGGGGCTGGGGTTATATCTCAGAGGTAGAACGCTTGCCTCGCATGGGTTCAATCCTCAGTACCACATAAAAATAAATAAAATAAATAAAGATATTATTGTGTCCATCTGAACTGAAAAGGGTCATTATTTGGAGTTTATTAGTGTCAGTACAGCATAAAAGATTAATTTATTTAGCACATTATTAAATAAATAGCTAACACCTAACTTATTTCATGATAAACTGCTTTCCTTCTTAAAATCTTATGGTTTTTTAGGGATTTATGTGCATGGCCCCAAGTTTTCTAAAGATGCTGTTCAGGAAATTAGGAACTTATGCTTTATTTTCTCTCTTAATATTTCCCCCAGAGTAAGCAAAGGAATTCAGAATTCTACCGAAACAAGTCTGCAATTTACTCCTTGGCCACTAGATGAGGCATTTGTGCATCTGTAAATGGTTAAAGTTTTAAGTGGCCAAAAACAACAACATAATGTGGGAACAGGATTTGAAATTAATTTTCATAATAAGCTTCACTTTAACAGGCTCTAGTATTTCACAAAAACCCATATACCTACACCAACATATGCAACAGCTATTTTGCTCAACAGGCAGTGCTGAGAGTTTGATTCAGACCATTTTTTTCTGTGTTGTAGGGGATGGGCACGATGAAGGTGATGACGACAACAAAGGATACATTAACAAAATATTAATAAAATATTTGTGAGGGTGAGAATTCCTCTATAAATATAAAACGAAAGATTTTCAAATCTCTCAAAAATGACTCAGACAAACACAATTCAGTGTCATTATTTTGAAAAGGTTACTTACAGCATCCTTTTTAGTCCACACGTGTTTCCCTGTTGTACAGCCTTCTTGGGCTAAGAACGTATTAAAGTCAGAGGTTTTCCTTCTACAACAGCTCCAATATTTCATCCTTCAAATAATTATAAAAAATTTTCAGAAGTAAAACCTCACAATCAATTAAATACAGAAATATTATAGTGCAAGTATAATTTAAAAATCAGGGCAACTTCAGTATTTACCAGTGCTTAAGTTACAGAACAGTAAAAATGGACACACATGAGAAAATACTTAATAATTTAAAAATGAGAATGCCACTTATTATGTAAATTTGAAGCTCCTGAGCATAGACTAAAAACTATCACAAAATTCCAATCAATTTTCCACTGGTAGCCTGCACTCCAGTGTCCTCATGAAGCTAACAAAAAGTGATGTACAACAAGATTTATAATCATTACATTTCAATAACCTGGTAAAGACTATGAAATTAACAACTAATGTTTATACAACTTGTGATGGTCAATCCCAAAGTAGAAGAAAATTATCATTCTTTAAGAAAAATCTAACACAGGAAGCTAAAATTGCAACACAGTTTCAGGTTTGAGCCTTGAAACATAAGGAAACAGAGGAAGATTTTTAAAGCAGTCCTATTTCTTTAAACTACAGACAAACTCTCAATTGAAGACTGGAAAAATAGGAGTTTTCCTGGGTAGTAATGCCTTAATTGCCCCTGAGCCAAAATTCTAAATGTCCTGCCAAATGTCAGACAGTCTTTCAAACAAAAAAGAATTTAGCCCAACTAGGAAGAGCATCACATTGAAATGGAAAATACAGTGTTTAAATCACAATGGCCACTTAATAACTGTAATCTTGTTTTTCTTCTGTTAAGACAAATCCCATATTTTTAAGTTACTATAAAAATTAAACAGCAATTTAAGTAGAATACTTAATAACACTGCATGGTAAGTACCTAAATATATGAAGGTTTAAGTTTCTAATCTCTACCATAAGGTATTTTAATTAGTCATGCATAAGTTACCCCTCATGGAAAATAGGTACTCCAGAATGATATACACAAACGTCTTCTAGACTCTGTAGACCCTGATATGTCTAAAAGAGAAAAGAAAAAAACAAATTTAGCTGCCTTATCTCTCAGTTGTATCTTACACATATTTGTTAGTACTCCATTGCAGGCCATTCCAATAAGGAATAAAAAATTATTCCATTTTACATATGGTTAAATTTTAGGCTCCTGTGAAAAGGCAAATAAAAAAGTAGGCAATAGATAACATATTAAATGTTTTCATAGCCTGAAATTCAACCATATTCATGTGTTTAAATTTACAGAAACATTCAAAACAGATTAGGATCTTCATCAGAAAGAGGTACAGCATGATTAGGTATATAACAAACTCTGTTCTGCTAACAGAAATCTAATACATAATTCTGGAAATTCTATAGTGCTGGTTATTTCTCTTCCCTCAAATGGTAAAATGAGCTGCAGATGTACTTATATTTATATCTATAGATCTCTTCATGGTTTGTTTGTATGATCTAGGCCCCATAAGCTGCTATATGTGAAAGCTCTACAGATGAATTCACAAGTTAGGTTAATAAAACATGGAAGCAGCCAGCAGCCTATTTTCTCTCTACTATTGTATTTATATTAAATATCTACATGAACAGAACATAAAATTTGATGTTTACATTTTGTAAATCTGAAGTATTAAGCGTGTTTATTTCCTAAGTTATCATGTGAGCACATAAATCCCAGTATGTTAGATTTTAAACTTATCACTATAACTCCCCATCTTATATGATGGCATCATAACTAGTCTCTCAAAATCAATATCTGTAAGTGCTCTTTAGTTTCTCCACTCCATCCACCTATATGTAGTCTATCATGAAATCCTATTACTCTGAAAAAATCTATTGGTTTAATTTCCTAGCCCTACTCATGACCTAGCAGATTTTAGGTAATTACACTATACGAAGTTTTCTACTACCTCATTTCTCACCCTTTGATTTCTGCTATCTCAGTAAAATATCTAATTAGTATCACTTTCTTAATTTATAAAGTGTGAGTGATTTACCTCACACCTTATACAATAATTAGCTCCAGGTGCTTTCCACATTTAAATGTGCCCCTGTATGAGAAAATATTCATGGCAACTCAAAAAAGAACAAAATGAAAACAAATCAAATGAAACAAAATAAAAAATAACAAAGCCATGACTATATGCAACAAACATGAACCTAACAAACAAAAGACGACAAAAAAGAAAGTACATGCTCTATGATTCTATTTATATTAAATTTAAAAATTGGCACAACTAATTTTGATAGAAAAATGCAGTAACCTTTGCACAAGGGAAAAATGAATGGTAAGAGTGCTCTACCATGATGATGTGTTTCCTCTGAAAATCCCTTAGCTATAAACTTGTATTTGTACATGATTTAACAAATTTCTATGTTATATACATACCTCAATGAAAAAGATTTAAAATTTCTATAATGGCCTCCATAATCTAAAGTAAGGTCTTACTTCCCAGCACTATTAAGATTTGGCCATTACTATTACTAACCTCTTTTAATCTCAATTCCACACTAGCAAATTGAATAACATTCCTATCACTTAACGTTCTCTTTATACTATTGCTATCACGGCTACTAAAATACACTTTGCCCCCATATTTTCATAACTCTCATTCATTGTTTTCAAAACTCACCTAACACTTTCTCTTTGATCTTCTTTCTTCCATTACTCTACTATTTGTACTGCCTTCACTCCAAGAATTAATCATTTCCTTTTATCTACTACTTCTAACTCATATACATGTGAATAATTTTATTTCCACACCTTAATCAGCAACCTGATTTTGAACTTAACAGAAGAGGAAAATAAAGACCTGGCCTCTCATCATCTTCAGTTTTTCATTTAATGGCAACAGCAATCACCCAGATGCTCAAGTCCCAACTTCCTTTTACATGCAATCCATTAGCAAGTGCTATCAATATTTCCAATTATACTATACATTCTACACGTATTTGCCATGTCAGGCACTGTTCAAAGCATCAAGAGATAACAAAGAACAAACCAAAACACTATAAACCTTAGATGAGTGGTGGGACAAGTTAGATAGTAGTGAAATGACATAAAGTTTTAAAGGCCATGGAGAGAAAAAGAGAGGGAGAAAATGTTTACAAAGTACGCAGGATAAGGTCTCATTGAGATGTTTGATCATATTGCATACATAACAACTTCTCAATAAACTCTAATCTCTTTAACCATAATAGCATCCAAGCTGGTTTCTCTTCCAATTCACTGCGGTTCTTCAGCATGTATTGGCTACTCACTAGTCACAGACATCCTTTTGTAACTCCTAAGATAGGTAATTTTCCATCACACTTCACTTGACTGAACTTGTTATTCCTTGAATAGCCAAGCTCTAACACCTCTACTCATGCTGCTTGCTCTATCTATAGCACTCTTCCCCCAGGTATACAACTCATTCACTATATTATAAAGAATTCTGATTCTGTCACCATGTAAAAAAGAACATAACTGACAATTTTATTAAATGATAACTCCCAACTCCAAACACTCTAGTTCCTTCTTTTTACTTGTTTCATATCTACCTGAATTCATATTTAACATTTTTTTTTTTGTATTTGCGCCCATACTAGAATACCAGCTCCATAAAAAAGAGATTTTGGGGGTAATAACCAGTATTTCCCACCCCTACAACGTACTGCACATAGAAAGTGCTTATAAATGGTGATTAGACAGACTCACATGATTCTAGTCTGTATTCCATGTTTACAGCCCTACTCCTCAGCATACTGCCAAATGTATAACAGGCACACAACTAATTTCTAAATTGAGAATGAACTGCACCCTCTTTCTTCAAAATTAAAATTCTACTTCATAATATAATAAGATTTATAATACATACCTTTGAACACCCTCCATTTTTACATGAGGTCCCAATCTTAATTTCATCACTGTCATCTTCTAAAATGGAAATAAATTAATAAATAAATAAATAACAGAAGTTCACTGCAGTGCCATTCTTAAGATGCAACTTTTCTACAAAAAGTCATATAATATTCATCTACTGTAATTAGGTTTTCTTCTGTAGTGTCAAAAGGATATACGTTGTATTTTAATTCTATAACATACTACTTATCTAATAACCACGTCAAAGAGAATTTATGAAAGGATAATTTTGTTCTACGGTATTAGGTATATGTCACAGAACATTAAATATATTTTACATCATACACAAAGAAACATTTTTGATTACCAAAGAAATTAAACTATTAAAAAATAATAAACCATAGAGAAGGAAAAACTTTAAGTAGATTCTCAATTTTAATAGAATAAACTACACATTTATTCTGAGCTATTATTTTGCATTTGGGAAAAATATTTTTATTATAATGTGTTAATTGGTCATATTTAGTAAACTTTTGGTTGAAAGTTTATTGGCTAGAAAAAATTATAATACAATAAAACAAAATCTTACCTTTCTTATCTTCTTCATTCCCAGATGATAGTTTAAGTTTATCAAGTGCTTGTTTTAGGGAGGCAGATATTTTTAATTCCAAATTTGTCATGGGTTCATCTGGGCTGGAGAATTTTGAAACCCTGTTACTATTATTAATGTACCAAATATGTCCTTGTAATCAAACTAAAAAAACCTTAAAACCTTCTTTTTGAGATGTTAAATGCTTTATGAATCCAGTTATTCTTAATAAGAAGTATCTTACAAATAGTTGCTATATTTTACAATCTACATTTTAGCAGAAAAGGTCTTTCTTATGTTAAAACATTAAGTCTCAAGTAATTACATTATTGTAGGCACATTCAATTATTAATCATCAGGACCAGTGGAAAGAGAGTAAAGACTAGGAATCTATGTTTGACAAGATGAGTAACTCCGAGGAAGGGGCGGTGGAATACTTCTACATTTCATGCCCAAGTAAAATGCTATGCACATAACATACAGGCAGTGAATCCATACTCATTTCTACCAATAGGGAGGTTTACTGTATATGGATACTGGTAGATGGAACTATAAATTCAGATACAATTGTATGGGAAGAGGTCAAAAACAAAATCCTCGTAACATTTCATAATGGTTAAGTTTTACATTTCCACTTTAAGTCCATTCAAAAATATCAAGAATATTAATAAATAAAGCAATAAAAGTAAAAATTCTATTCATGCTGTACCCACAATGAAAAAAAACTGACATTAACAAGTGCATAAAAATCTTTATCCTCATAATTTCTGTAGCATCATCAAATTAATTGGGATAAAATGCTTCCTTATCTTTTTCCAGTAATTTTTCAAATTGGCTAACAAGGAATTTGATAAGTATCCCAGGATTATGGATAAATGGAGTTGGAGTAAAATAATTTACTGAGTAGTTTAACAATGGTCTGTACTCAAGAATACTAATGAGCAAACACTGAAAGTCTCTTGGGGATCTTATCTTGGTCCCATATTATTCAATACTTTATAAATATGTTCAATTAAGATCAACAGAGAAAAAGTCGGGAACACTGTAAGTTCTCAGTATGAATACATTTTCAATAGGTGTTGTCAATTATTTCTCAGAGCTGTTTAAAAAAAAATTGACCATCTATTTAGAGTTCTGTAGTTTGGTTCTAAAACATTCAGTACTTAACGTGCATTATGAAGACCTAGCCTAACAAAAGTAAACCCAATATGCCGTCTGTTTGATTAGAAAATGATTATGAAGAACTGAATTTTAGTTAAAAATGAGCAAAAGCTACATTAAGACACTTTAAAGAAATATGCCTTCAGAATCAAATGCATTAAAAAATTCCTCAGTATTAGTAACAACAGTTTTTAGGCATCTAAAAGTAAAGATTAATGTTTGGATTAATGTTTAAGATTAAGATCAATAGAGAAAAAGTTAGGAACACCATCAGTTCTCAGTATGAATACATATTTCAATTTAAACTGAATTCATGCAAGAACAACCACTTCACAGAACTTCACCATGCCACAATGAAGACACATGCCAAGTGAAAAAAAAAAAAGTGTGAATCCCTTACCCTAGTAATAGATAAATCTGTAGTTTTGATGGTATGACAAACAAATCTGCAATGAAGTTTCACTGTGTACATGCCTCAAGTTGAGTGGGAATAAAATTAAAGGCTCATTTAAGAGAAAAATGCTATCATGCAAAATGATAAATAGAAATATCATGAACAAATGCTATTATTCAAGTGTGACAAAAATAAGCAACTGTAAAAAGTATACCTTGGCCTTTTTATCGCTTCTACTGGTTTAGGGGCTTGAATTATGTGCTCCTGAAATTTGGGTTTCAATTCAGATAGTTCTTTCTTTTCAGTAGTCTTGACTTCAGGCTTGACCGGCTCAGGTGGCTTCTCACTATTATGTCTACCTTTTGTACAGCCCTGTTAGTGAAAGGCATTCATTAAGAGTTATCTTGTCATATGCCACAATAGAAACACTTTTATTATGTTGATTTATTTTAATGAACTAAATGTGCTATATTTGCTAAATTTGAAAATGATTTTGTACCTCTAAATAAAATATTTTAAGAAAGACTTTACAAATTATTTATATGCAAAGTTTTTGTACTCAAGATCTCAATTTGTGTACAGTTCTACTTAAAAGCTGTGACCTTAAGCAAGATAATCTTTCAAAATCTCATTCCTTACCTGTAAAATACAGGCCATAATACTGAACTTTTTTTATTAGTAGAATATAAAATAATGTTATATCTCAATGGTATCTTTATATATCATAACAGTTTATTTCTCCTAACTGAAAATACTTTAAATGGTTGCCCACCACTTTCTTCTTTGATGTTCTTTTAATACTGCTAACGTCAAAAACATAAAATAACCAATGAATAATTAATATCTTAAAATCTTATCTCTTAAGCAGATAAATTATTATAAAGGCTGTGGAAGGAAGGTGAACTCCATTTTAAAAGTAAAGTGCTATCTGATAGTTGATGAGGATGAGTCAATAGAAAACAAAAATCAGACTACCCAAATCTGGAGCTTCCATAAAATGTACATTAAGGGAGATAATCTAGGGAAAAAATAGTACTTACCACAATGCTTAAGAAATCAGAAAAATCAGTAGTTCTTCTCTTACAGCAAGACCAACCCTATAAACCATAAGAAAAAACTTAAAAACTATTTCTATGGAAACCACAACCCACTGAAACACTCTTCTTATACTTATCTCCTTGAATCCTGAAGTAACTTCCATATTTCACAGCTTTAAAGTGTTTATGGCTGTGAAGTTATCATCTCTACTAACGTATTACAGAGAGTAGGGAAAAGAAAGGCAGAAATCTCAAGACATGAGAGGCCCCAAATTTGGATTAGGGACTAACTTTGTATATACTCAACTACATAAAGAATTTGGTATTGAGTTTTTACACAACATGTACTTTCAGATTTCTTTTTTTTTTTTTTTTTGAAGAAAATTTTAAGTACCTATAACCCAATTTTCCTTTTAAGTTTTATTTTCTCTGAATAGAGATGTAGGAAACCAATTCCCACCACCTTAGACTGTTTAATAGCATTGATAGCGTTATCTCAAAACAGTTATCCTGTTGGAAAGATTCCCTGTCTTACCATATATACACAATTAAATCAAATACTGGGATACACATGACACAAGATAGCTATTTCAAATTCTACTCTGGGTCTTTTGCTAGTCCTCAGTAAAATAAGAAAAGGATCAATATAAAGCATAAGGTTGTTAACTGTCTTTTCTTGAGAAGAACTTTCCTAGAGTATTATATTCTTCTAGCATTAAAATGTCCTATCTTTTGCTAATACAAGTTTAATTTCCTACTTGATTAAACAGAAAACTAGTGACTTTATACTGATGCACAAATTTCACCCAAACAGTCTGGGTTGTGAAATCCAATAATCTTGGAAAGTCTAAGTCTACAAAAAGTGTTAATATCACAGAGATAATAACAAACAGTACAACCACAAAACTGAGAAAAAGAAAAACTACTTCGCTTTAGAAACTTGCTGAACAGATACATGAATGCTACAAAAATCATTAGCCCAGAGGTGACATTGGAGAGCAAATAAAGAGAATGAGAAAAAATAGGAAGCTAAAGATTGCAAAGTCAAGTATTTCTATTGTTAGCAGAGAGGAGGAAATAGTATAGGGGGAAAAGAAATAAAAGAAAAATAATCAATAAATGGCAATCCAGAAAAGAGAAAAATCCCCATTTCCTCCCCCCACCAGCAAAAAATATCCCCATAGTTTTCATCCCCATCAACTTTTGTAAAAAGAGTTAAATCTCAAAGTGCCCTAATGAAGTTCTGTTCTCCTCACTCAGAACTAAGCTAACATAAAATTGTTATTTACTATACAACTTTGAATTTGATTGTGCGTCAGTTAAATGCCAAAAGAGTCCAACTGCTTTCTGGAAGATCAACAGAACATTCAAAAGAAATCAACAACATTTAAACATATAAGGCTATTTATGTTCCTCAGCATAAAAGCAGTAGTACCTAAAACCAGGACAGCCACCAGGAAGCATTTTCTTTTAGATACACAAAGGAAACTCCTCAAATGTATCCGTTTTTCATTTTTTTTAAAGTCATCATAAAAAATATGGTCAGAAAACACTCTATTATTTCTGGTAATTCTCTAGAACATTAAGGAAATACAGGTGAAAAACTGGTAATCTCTCTCTTCAGTAAACATATTGTAAACTTAGCATGTTTGTAACAATCATTCCTAAAGTTCAGAGTTTTTATTGGCCAACAGTGATAAACTGAAAGACCAAGATTCATCATAACTGCTTCGATTTCCCTTCAAAATTAGAAAGTAAAGAAATCATTAGGAAAATGATTTGGACTGTAAATAAAATATTTTATAACTGGTAAACATCATCATCCACTGTCTTCTTTGCTTTTAGTGGAATACACAAAGCACCCCACAATGGTCATTTAAAAAGCAGACATGCCAGTAAAAAAAGATGAGAAAATATTTACTATTACATTTCTTAATGTATTATACAAATAGGAAGAAACTGAAAAAATATATAGTTCCTACCTTTAATGCATCATGAAAGACTGGAACACCTGGGTGATATGTGCAAGCATCTGGTCAAAAATGAAAAGAAAAAAAAAAAAAAAAGCATTCTTTACAATGTAGGAAAAATGTATACAACACTATTTCCTTCAGTTTGCTAAGATTTAATTCCTTTTCCAAATGTACATAACACTGAAGATCCTTGAAAATTCACTAATGCTTGGTTGATGCACAGCACAAAGTGCCTTATATTAATAGTAACTGTTAAGATTTTAATTCAAGAGCATGATGCCCATAGATAAAAATTCTGAGGGGGCAAAAAAGCAAATACAGAACAGTTTAAGGATTAATAACATTATATATTCTATATTCCTCTAATCTTTGTGGTAAAATTTGTTTATTATCAAACTTCAATGCCTAAGATTATGAACATACTTCTGTTTTTACAAAAATATTATTAAACTTAAGTGTACCTACACGCACTGATCCATAAAGGTTGCTCAAGAGATTTCCCCAAAACATATTTTGGAAGAACGGGATCCACATTTTAAACAACTTGTAATATCTAACTACTAATTTAACTGTCCTAAACAGGTTATCAATTCCTAGGTACAAACCTCATTAAAAAGAAGTGTAAATCCTACACTCATTGGGGTTGTCATGATCATTCAGTGCTTCTGTTTCCCAACCCCATTATGCCACCAATCTTTACTTAACTCTCTTAAAAAAATTTATTTATTACAATTAGCAATGTAGAATATTTTGTAAAAAAATAGATAATAGATAATAAAATAGATAATATAGACACACTTATTCTCAGGCTAGATAGTAAAATGAACGTAGAGAAACTGTCAACTTGCACCTCTGTAATTTTCTCATGAGGCTACCTCACTCAAGCTCTTTAGTCTGTTTATCTTTCCATCCTCTACCTGATTCCTGTGTTACCTTAAAATTATTAATTCCTTGTACCCAGAGCAATTTCCTTATCCTGAATTAATAGCCAATATTACTTAATTAGTAACCATGTGTTATATAAATACTATACTAATGTGGTCAGAAAGTGTTAGGTATTTTCCTAGTACAGCAAATAAGCCCATGTATTAGGAAGAGATTATGAAAAAGAAAGTTGGCAGTTGAAATGTGTATGCAGGACAGGAAATTGAAAGGGGAGTAGAAGTAGAGAAGAAATATGGTATTCTCTAATATTAAATTTAATGTACAGACATAAAGTCTACAATGTATAATATAAATAGTCTGAGGCAATAGTCATCTTAACAGTGGTCAGTTCTGGCAGAATGGCAGCAGGAATCACTCAGATCTTAATCCTATAACTAGTATGGACAAAATTTGAAAATCACTGTTTACAAGCAGACGGACATTTTCTTCTTTAGCTTTTATCAGGCTTGCCAGTTTTGTTCAAATGAAATTTTATAGATTAAGAACCTACAACACCACAGTGGTTAACTATCAAGAGCTTTTCACATTGGGTCTGACCCTGGCTAAAATTCTCATTGTATTGCTCTTCAGTTTCTTCATATGTGTGGATTAAATAAAATACTATCTGAAAGTTTTGCTTTTCCCTAAAGTATTTTAATATATGCAAGTCACCAACCATGTCTTTTTTACTTAATCACCTGTTAAATTTGTATTACAAACTAAAATGTCTATCATCTTAGAATAGTGTCTGATTTTTGTTCATAGGGAAAAAATCTTCAGAGAAATCGATAAGCATGATAATTATGCCACACCACCAAGAAACAAAGTACTGAGTGTAGATTAAGATTTTTTAAAGAATGATGGAACCAGCCATCTAGCTCCATGCAAGAGAGAACTTGGAACTTGCTTGTACCTTCAGTTTTACCCACTTAATATGCCATTTTAGTTATGGTACAAGGTCAATCCTCTCATATTCTATAAAAAGTCTCTCCTAATCAAGTCTACAGTGTGTTTTTAGTTATCTTCTAATCCTTACTATCATCTCCTTGATCTTCCATTCACTCAACCAATTTACTTAGCCTATTTATCCAAAGTCTCTAAAAATAATTCCCACTTTTCTTAAGTGAATAAACTTTCACCAATCTTATTGGAATTTCCTATTGCATCTGGTACTGTTGACCACCAATCCATGGGGCTGTTTACACTGTTGGCTTTCCTGGCCCCTCTTCTTTTTCAGGAACAGCACCATTTCCACATGGACACACTGACTTCCAACAAAAAGTTTTAACTCCTCTGTGCTGAAGATCCAAACATAACTTCCTAAAAACACCATTCATTTTTTACACAGGCGATCAACATTACCAACATTAGACACTAAAAATTCCTCTTCTCGTTACCCACTGAAACATCTTAACATTCCCTTTGGGTAATATCACGTTTATATTATAAAAATGTCAAGGACAGTAACTTGAGTATACATAAACTGGGTTTATCTTTTCCTTAAAAGCTTGCACCAATGATCTTATTTTAAATGATGTCACCAATTCACCTGCCTGCCAAGATAAATATTTCAAATATCTTAATCTCTTTCACAAAGCTGAACCACATTACTGTCATGTTGAATTCCTTTGATCTATTAAATGGTTCTATTACTACATACTTAACAGAGTTGCTGTGGTAAAGTGACAGACTAATGTCTGGGATAAAAAACACACACACACACAATAAATGCTAGCAGAATTTAAGAAAGTACTATCATTTCCTATAATATTCAAGGATTCAGCTTATTTTCTTCTTCTATTTAAGAATCAAAATTAAGATTCGGTGGTTATTTCCCAGCGTTAACCTAGTGTAGTTGCTTTCACTTCACATCGGGAACTCTACACCTAAGCGCTGTAGGGATACTTCGCTAGGGCACTTTGAAAATGGCATATTAAAACGAAGAGGTCATTGCAAAGAATATACAATTCTTTTGCAAAGGATAATGAAATGTGCCACAACGGCGGATGTGTCAAAACTCAGAGAAGAAAAATCAAGCAATTTCTCTAACCAAAGAAAACTTTTTGGTAGAGCAGACTTTCAAGACAAACTTCTCTACTAAAAATGAGGCAAAACTTAAACGCTAGGCTAACCGGCTGCCCATCGCTCTTCCTTTTGCTCTCTTTATACCCGCACTCTCCCCAAGAAATCACGGTCAACAATACTTGGGGAACCGCAAAGCAAGCTAGCAGGCTCCTTAACTTTTAACTTCCCAAGGAGACTGCGGGAACGCAGGTTAAGAGTGTTCGTTCAAAACTGGAGGCGAAATACGAGAGTGAGGGTCGACCGGGAGACACGTGGATCCAGTCAGAGCTACGGGGCAGGGTTTTCGCCGGTACATGAAGGCTGCCGGGTGCTGGCGCTCGCTAGGCGCCGAGCTGGGGGAAGGCGGCCGGGGTCTCCAGCAGCTGCGGAGGCCCAGGAGGGGCGCCGGCCCGCGCGGCGCCACCGCGGCTCCCGGAGGACCCAGAGGCCTCCCGCGAGATCGCTGGGTGGCGAGAGGGGGAGCTGGCAGCGCGGTTCTCTTACCATCCGAATTGTTCTCGGGGTCGAAGCGCTGGCCGCAGCCCCGATTATAGCATAGCAGGGCCATCTTCTTCTCCCACCGTTACAGGCAAGGACCAAACACCGGGAACCGCAGGACAGTGCGACAGACTCTGCTGTAGCAAGCGCTGACCTGAATCCTAGGGCGGCTGCCGGCTTCCGGAAACCGCCGGTTCCGCTTCAGGAACCTTCGCGAATTTTCCGGTCGCGCAGGCGCAGTAGAGAAGAGAAGAGGAGTAGGAGGAGGAGGTGGAGGAGGAGGAGGCGGGATCTCTTGTTGCTGGCCGGGGCGGGTAGGTCAGGCTCCGGCGAGTGACAGCGGAGGTCGGAGGTGTATGCTGGGCAAGTGTAGACTGAAGCGCAAAGAGGAGAAATTGAAGGTATCTGGGGGTTGAGGGGCTGCCCGCGATGGAGTCGCGCCTTGTTGGCCGTGGTCCTTGTTGGCCGTGGTCTCTGTTGCAGCGAGCTGATCATCTCGCCCCCTCCGCCTTCCTCCACGACCCTGCGCCCTTTTTTGGTGTTATGCTTCAGTATTGGTATCTATTTACCCCTTGGCTGCTTCAAAGTGCGTACACAATACTACAGTATTTACACACACCGACCCTGCGCAGATCGCGTAGTGAGTAAATGAGAGGAAGAGTGGAAGAATCCTTCCTTATAAGTGCGTGACAGTGTCCATCCATGTCCACTCTGCTGCTGTGGGCAGCACTGAGGAAGTGCAGGCGTCTAGGCCAATTCTAATAACAGTTGCGGTCAAATCACTTTGGAAGTAGAAAGCACTTAAGATTAATAAAGAAAATTATGGATCAAATGCAATGCCAGAAGTGGTCACTATTTCTCCAAGACCCTAGAATACTGGTTGCTATTTCAAATTAGCATTTTGTTATCCCTTTGCAAGTACTCAGTTCTCTAATTCTGGAACTTTTGGAAAAAATTCAAGTGCTTTTTAAATATAAAGGACAGTAATAGCGTGCTTACAAACAACACTAGTTCTAATTTGTATTTATCAGATGGGGCTTTTGGGAAGAAAATGCTTTTGATGACAGATAACACTGGATAATTTAAAATGATGGTAGTTAGAAAGTAAAAGTAGAAAGTTGTATAATGCCTCCGTGGATCCCAAGATTGTTCATGAGAGAGATGTTCAATCCTCCTACCCCAGTTAAAAAAGGCTATTCATTTTCACGTATTCTCTTCCTTTCCTTATACTTAACAATATTAACTTTTATGTAATAATCATGGCATAAACACACGAAATTTATCCTTCACCTAGCCTTGCATAAGTGTTTGTCTATTTTATTTCATAATTTCTGTTACAAAGATGAGCTGTTTTATTGAATAGCATCCAAAGTTTGGGAAATATATGGTGGAATTAGCATTGTTTACATGCACCTATGAATGCCTTATTATACTTTTTATAATGCACTGTAGTTTAACTTTTTCTTCTTTAATCTCACCAACTTTCTCAATTGTACCTAAGATTCAATGATCAATTTTTTATATATATGTGTATATGTATGTATATGTGTGTGTGTGTGTGTGTATACACACACACACACACATATATTTCCCCTCTTGGAAAAATGTTTGAGCAGTGGCAATACTGGGGTAAAGGGCATAAGCCCTTTTAAGTAATTTTAATATTTTAAAGATAATATATATATTCAGTTGTTTTCCAAAGACAGTGCCATTTTTAAAAATTTTACCAGCCATGGATATAATAGACCATAGAAATTAATCATACATAATTAGAAATGAAAAGATCAAGCACTCTTAAAAAAATTTTCATCTTGACCAAAGTCATTGTCTGAGTATCTTAGTAGCATGACAATGTTACTAGGATTATTAGTATATTCACTCTTAAATAGTTTTAATTTTTAGTGCCAGTGTTTTTTCTACTCATAGCATTACAATTATAAAATGATTGCTTATAATAGATTTTTTTTTCTTTAGGCACCAGAGATTGAAGTCAGGGGCACTCCACCACTGAGCCATATCCCCAGCCCTATTTTGTATTTTATTTAGAGACAAGGTCTCATTGAGTTGCTTAGCCTCTCTTTTACTGAACTTTGAACTGGTGATTCTCCTGCCTCAGCCTCCTGAGATATTGGGATTACAGGCCTGTGCCACCATGCCTGGCTTATAATAGATTCTTTGAAAATGCAGAAGCCTATTAAGAACAAAATAACAAAGTCGACAATAGTTGCATCACTCAGCAATGAATATTGAATTACTAAAATAATTCTTTTAAAGATTTCTGTTCAACGTCCCCCCCTCCAAGGCATTTATAAATACAGATGTTTAAAACAAAGAATAAAAGAAGGAATGGAGTTATAATATGTGGAAACCTTATGCTCTTACTCTGGGTATTTTAATAAATGGTAAAATTTAATTTTTCTTGTGATTAAAAAATGTACAGAAACAGTGCAGTCCATTCTATTTCAGATTTCAACTCCTTTCCTAGTCTAGTGCTAACCACAAAGTAAGAAACTCTTAGTTACATGTAGAGTTTATATACAGACCTTAACTTTAACTATCTTATTATTCATAAAAGACTTAAATAAGTTAATATAAAACTACCATCAGTTCTTTTTGGTGGAAAAGAACTATTATTATAATACTCTTGATTACTTTTCTACATTTTGAAATATTTCTCAAATAATTTTTGGTAAGGGAAAAAGTTGTATATATCTGTAAAAATCATTCAACCTCATTATTTAAATTTTGTGGCAGTATTTTATAAGCAAAGTTTTCATCAATATGGAAATAATCATTTTGAATTAAGATTTATACTACTCTTCTTCCCTAGGTTTATATACAATATTCATGTATGAGTATGTTCATGTGTGTCTGTATGTTTATGTATATGATTTTGTTTGTTGTTTTTATTAACCAGACTAAAATCAGTTTGAAAGATGGACTGCTTGTTCACGTTCATGTAGTTATCCCTAGAACAGTACTGTTCAATAGAAATATAGTATGAGCCAGAAACGTGAGGACATTTTACATTTTCTTTTTTTTCTTATAATCTTCCTTTTCAAAATACAAAAAATAAGGGTTTATTTACTTATTTTTGATCCATCTTTTTTTTTAATCTACATACATGACAATAGTGGAATGCATTACACTCATTATTACCCATTTACAGCACAGTTTTTCATAACTCTATATAAAGTATGTTCATACCAAATTATGCCATTATACATGAACTCTCTTTTTTGCATTACAATTCTTAATACACATATATACCACAATTTTTCATATCTCTGTTTGTATATGAGGTATGTTGATACCAAATTCAAATCTTCATACATGTATTTTGTATAATGATGACCATCACATTAATGTAATTTTACATTTAATAATAGCCACACTAAAGAAAGTAAAATAACGGATGAAATTAACTTCAATTATGTTTATCCCAGTGTATCTAAAATATTATCATTTCAACATATACTCAATATAAAGTTTATTATTGAGAATTTTTTTTTTTTTTTTAGCAGTGTCCAAAGTGTCTGTTTTTTTGAATTTAGAACATTTCTCAGCTTGAGCCAGCCTGGGAATTGAACCCAGGGGTACTTTAACACAAAGCCACAGCCCTTTTTTATTTTTATTTTGAGACAAGAGTCTTGCTAAGTTGCTGAGGTCATCACTAAAGTGTTGAGACTGGACTTGAACTTGGTATTTCTTCTGCCTCAACCTCCCAAGTCTTTGGGATTACAGGCATGTGCCACCTTTTCCAGTTCTATCATTCTTTTTTTTCCCTTCCTTTTTCTTTCTTTCCCAATACTAAAGATTAAACCCAGGAATGCTCTACTACTTAGCTACACCCGAGCCTTTTTTAATTTCTTATGTCAAGACAGAGTCTCAACAAGTTGCTGAGTCTAGCCTCAAACTTGTCATCCTTCTGTCTCAACCTCTATAGTCACTGGGATTATAGGCATGTGCCCCTCCCATTGGCCTAGCCATATTTCAGTTTCTCAATAATTACAAGTTGCTAATGGATACTGAATTAGACAGAAATATCCTTCCATTCATTATCTATTCAGAAAGTATTTTATAGTAATTGAGTGAATAAATTTCAATAAGCCTTTAGAACATTATGTGACACTATTGGAGAAAGGTTGATTAACCTGGGAAGATAGGTACAAAAGCAATTATGAATATAGTGTGTGTGTGTGTGTGTGTGTGTGTGTGAGAGAGAGAGAGAGAGAGAGAGAGAGAGAGAGAGAGAGAGAGAGAGAGAGAGAGAGAAAGAGAGAGAGAGAGAAATTGAGATTTGATATCAAGCAGGAGATCAAGATTTCTGAGAGGGCCAAAATATTGCTCAGTATACATGCTGGTAGATGTTTGTAATACCAGGAGGATTTTGAGTTTGAGGCCAGCTTGGGTAACTTAGACCCTGTCTCAAAATTAAAAATAAATAAAAAAGGGGGTGAGGGAGGAAGAGCCACAACCAAGGGAAATGGACTGTGTTTAGAAACTGGAAAAGAAAGGAAGCAGATGATCCACTAGAGCCTCCAGACAGGAATACACCACTGCTAAAACCTTGATTTGAACCCAGTGAGATCTGTGTTGGATTTCTGACCTTGAAAACAACCTTTTGGATCATCTCCTGCAGTCTGTCATGATGTACTTCTCCCTACCTGTTGATTCTACTGTGTGTCAGACCCAACAAAAAGACATTACCTTTCTCAGCATCTTTTCCCACATTTGGCCCAAGGTAACTACTAAGACTGATAGAGTTATTATGGGATTGTCTGGCTAGAAGCTGGGATTTCTAAAACAACTATGGTAGAAGGAACAGTGACCCAAGATCCCTTTGCTTGGCTCTTCTTCTTGCCTTTCATTTACTTCTGTCACCTACTGCCAATCCCACACCCAAAATAGTGGCAGAGACATCAGCATCTGTATGATTCAAAACAGCTTTGGGATCTCCCCTAGTCCGAGTTGGGAAGCAGAAACTGCTTGCTTATTTGTTTGATGTTGCTTTTTCTTGAAACCTTCAGAAAACAGAACACCACCATCAGCAGCATCTCTCCCACCATGTTCAAAACTGAAAGATGAAGGGGACAGACAGAATCACAGAAAGTAGAAAAGACAAATGTTAAGATCGGATCAACTGAACAACCTCCCCACTGGGCCATCCACGTTGGCCAGGCCCTGAAACAGAGGAAATTCCACTAGGAACGAGTCTGGGAGATTTAGGGTTAACTGAATTGTGCAGCAAACCATTATTTAAAAAAAGAAAATATGAAATTTCCACACACATACCCACACCTACACACACACCCCTCCTACTTAATGGTCCTTCTCTTATGGCTTCATCTAGAAAGAAGTATAAAAGTATCACAATTTAGGCTGGGGATGTGGCTCAAGTGCGCCTGGCATGTGCGGGGCGCTGAGTTCGATCCTCAGCACCACATAAAAATAAAATAAAGATGTTGTGTCCACCGAAAACTAAAAAAAAAAAAAATATTAAAAAATTCTCTCTATTTAAAAAAAGAAGCATCACCATTAACTCATCTTTCCCCCTTTCCTCCTTTTATGAGGATATTAACTTAGTCTGAATACTGGCCTAATGTTAGCTAAAAACAGTTTAGAGGGTTAAATTTTTCATTGTTGAGTGTTATATTTAGTGAATACACATTAAAAATCACAGAAAGAAAGGCCGAGAAATAGTCCCGGGAAATAGTCCAGCAGGAAGGACCGACCACACAGTACCTTCATTTAGGATTACACAAGTTAGGCTGCTTTTTAATTTTGTCATTGAGAATAATTATTTATCATTGAAAATAACTTTTGCTATGAAGAAAATATGATGCATTAATCATTGAAAAGAGTGACTATAAAGACAAAGATTTATAATATTTTGGTTTTTATTCTATTCGTAGATATGTTTTTTAAAGTATGTGTATATCTTTGATATAACTAATGTGAAGAACAAAAGACTTTTCTATGACATTTTATTTGATCTACCTAATACTCAGAAAAATGTGTAATTTTATTACAATTATATTTTGAGGATTTTGTGCATTTTGACTTTGTATTATTCATCCTGAAAAGGTACATGTCTTTTTATAAAATCTACCTAATTTATTTTATGCTTTTAGTATAAGAAATGCTTCTTTGTATCATTTAGCATTTTTGCCTTAAAATCTGCCTTGATGTTAATGCTTTAGCTTTTGCTGTTTTTCTTTGTTTTTGCCTAATAAACCTCAGGTCATTCATTCATTCCTATTTAACCTCAGTCATTTTGTTTTGGTTGTTTCTTTAATAAACAGCAGATAGATTGCTTCTTGTTATTGTTTTATTGACTCCAATCCAAGAATCTTTTTTTTTTTTTTAATTTCGTAAAGAAGTTTAATCTTTTCCTTTCTGATTACTGATTGAGAAAGTTCAGTACCCACAGTGGCCCAGAACATATTAATGACTTTGTAAGTTATTTAACATCTATAGTCCTTAGTTTTCTTATCTATTAAAAAAAGTGATTGTTAATAATATTGTGAAGATTAATTAATGGGATATCCTGGACATTAGTGACTCCATTTTGGTTCTGGAACAACATCTTTGCCTGGGACGGGGTCCTGAGCTGCCAAGAAAAAGAAACTTGGGATGCCCTGTTTCCATGTCCCGCCCCCACCCAAGGTTACTAAATACAGGAATTAACTTTACCAGACCACCTATACCCAAGGTCAATTCTAGCTTATTACACTCAAGGCCATTTCCAGCTTGCTCTTTTTCCTTGGTAAAAAAAAAAGATATAAAAACCCGATTCAAATAACTCTGGCTGTTGTACCACTCTATGGACAACCTGGCATGTTTTACCTGTCAATAAACTTTTTTTCTAAACATGAACTCTGTCTCCAGAGATTCTTTGAGCATTCTGTCCTAACATTATGTGACTCAGATGGGGGACATTTCACCATCGACCCTGCTCTCCCTCTAGGGATCTGACATGCTTTGGTGAACCCTCAATCAAAATGGAATATTCAAATCTCTCATGGAATCTTCCTTTTTAATTGGAGCACCTCAGCCATTCATTGAATATGGGCCAATTGATCCCCAGATGGACTATCCCCTGGTGAGTCTCCCCCTGGGTATGGAGTCTAATTTTTTTTTTTTGTTTGTTCTGTTTTCTCTCTCTCTCCTCTCTCTTGGCGCCAAGTATAGACCTCCATGTCTGCTATCCCTCTGGAACCCTCTTCCACTGGGGTTAGTCTGGAATTCCCATCGATGGGGTGATGACCCTCCCTGGGCTTCTTCCTCTAATTTCTACTGGGAGCCTGAGACTCAAAGACACTTGCCTCTTTGCCTTCTCTAGTAAACTCACCATGGGAATAAATCCATTCAATACCTGTCCCACTTCTCTTTGGGATGTTTATTAACTCAGCTTAGGCCTCTCCATTTGGCCCTGGACAAGAAGGTACAAAACTCATTTTTCTCTCCAATCAAGCAAGGCGTCAACATGATTTAGACAATGGCGCTAATTGGCTGACTAACCATTCTTGGGGACTTACATAGCTTCTGTGAGCGCTCCAGAAAATGGAGGGAACTTATCTATATTCAGTCCTTTTCGTTCTTTTGCTCCAAATCCTCTCTCTGCTCTTCCTGTTCACCTGCTCAACTCTTCCTGGCCACTAAACCCTCTATGGACCATTCTTAACTCCATGATCCCAAGGCTTCCCACGTTTTGATCCAGCAAATGAGTCTCCTCCCTATTTGTCATCCCAGCTCATGCCCCACATGTACCCCCAGCACCTCCGGCACCCCATAGCTCTCCCAATCTGGGCCTTCCTAGTCCTCCACATATCTGCTCTCATGGACAGTCTCCCAATCTTCCCAGCCTGCTCCTGTTCCCTCTTGCTCTCCCAATGATATCACTCTTCTTTACTCCCTCTGGATCTTCTGATTTCACTATACTTAACATTGACCACCTGTACCATACTCTCAACCTTACTTACAAACTCCTTAACCAAACATATCTGAAACAAAATAAAACCATCTGCTGGCTATGCTTCTCACTACTAAAAATGACTAGCTGTGCTGGATCATTATCTGTGCACCTTATGGCCTGATGCAAGCACTTCCTTACACACATACAGCCACTTAATCCCTACTTTCAGACTCTCATAATACCTACAAATATCAGGCTAACCTCTTGTTCTACAAAGACTCCACCAATCACTGGACCTCTCCTCACACACCTAGATCTCACCAAGGCCTCAACCCTTTGCTTTTCAACAATGTCCAAAACCCCAAGCAGACTTCTCAGAACCCTCAGGTTTTCTGGGCCTCCTCACTTCTCTGTCTCTCTATACTTCCTAAATGCTGGGATGTCCCCAACTAGGAGAGAACCCTCTCCTCCTCTATGGCCTTTATATACACAAAACAACTCCAATACCTCTCCCCTTTAACTTGTCAGTACCACCAATTCTAAGGCCCAATTGTTCTTTGACCCTGCCATCTTCCTCATCTCCACTAATAATGTTTCATAATTTTCTGTATCCAAACCTGGCCTAATTACCAACAGGGGAAAATAGGGCTAAAAAGCCCTAGGCAGCAATTTCCCAGGCCTAGGCCAGGAGGAAGCTAGCACAGGAATGCAAAATGGCAGACTCAACAGGGGGCCTAAGACTAAAAAAAAAAAAAAAAAAAAAATGTCTCTTTAACTTTAGAGCTTTTTTCTCTCTTTCTTTTTCTTTCTCTCTTTTTCCTCTTTCTCTCATGTTGCTTTACTAAAATAATTCATGGCCATATCATTTTTTTCTAGGACTCTTGTTTTTAAAATTCTGAGCTCATGAGTTTTATTCTGTGCACCTAAGTTAAAATTTCTGATCAGACCTATTTTATCCAACTACAAAAGTTTTTTTTTTTAATTTTTTTTAAGGAGAGAGAGAGAGAATTTTTTAATATTTATTTTTTAGTTTTCGGTGGACATAACATCTTTATTTTACTTTTATGTGGTGCTGAGGATCGAATCCAGCGCCCCGCAAATGCCAGGAGAGTGTGTTACCGCTTGAGCCACATCCTTAGCCCTAAAAGTTTTTTTACACTGTGCTTTATTCAGAGGAAAATTTACAAGGGTTAACTTTTAATAAGTTTTAAAACTTATAAGGCCTTTACTTATTTGTTCTGAGTACTGTCTTGTTTACACATGTATATCAGAATCAACATATAAAGTGCTCAAAATTCAAAAATATTGATCCAAATACCTTTGATTCATATGATTCAAAACTTCAATTTAAATTGGGTAAACAAAGATAATGAAGCCATTAAAATCACTAATCCACATTGTTTTTCCAGATGATCAGATAATGGGAAATGTCCTTTTCTATTAAATATTTTAAGTACAATGTCCATTGCTTCTAATGTTCATTGCTGCTTCTAGGATTTTTCTTCAACAGAAAAAAAATGACTTATAATGTTAATTAAACTTGGTTTTCATGGGTAACCTAAATTAAAAATGAGTAAATCAATTTTAACGTAAATTGGATACTTACTCAGCAAACTTCACAAACCAGGGAAAAGACCTCAGCTGGGTTTTGAAGTTTGTGTTCCTCTCGGGTCTTTTGTTAGCACAGTCAGTTATTTCAACTTTGGTGTACTGACATGAAGTAAAAATCTAAAACATTGGTTCACTCTTATCTATGAAGATAATTTCATTATATATGCATTTGTTTGGTCTCATTACTTAGTGAAACTAAGTCTTAAAGAATTTAGTGTTTGCACCTGTTTTAAAGTCTTAAATGATTAATTTATAACTGGCTAAACAAATAGTTGTCATTTAGATTATAATGGTATAGGTATAGTTGACACCAGAAAAATAAGTGACTAGGTATATGTATACATCTGATTACTATATCCATCTAAGCCTTATATAAGTGTTATATAAAATCTATAAAATTAAAGTTTATGTAAATTTACTAGCAAGATATCCAGTAAGTGCTCTCTTTTGTGTATAGTCATACAAAGGCCACATTGTTATTGAAAGATCTGTCTTATATTTGTTTACTTAGACTAAGTCAATTTCTGATCATTAACACTGTTTCCTAAATGTGTAAGAGATTTAAGGCTATTCTTTAATTTTGTTAACCCATGCAGACCCATAATTATTGTTACTGTACACCCTGAATCCTAAATTGTAAGTCTCAGATTTATATAGAAATAACAAATTAAGTTGATATTTATTCATGTTATTTAATGTTTTATAGCTAGATAATGTTTCATAATGTCCTGTATCCAAACCTGGCCTAACAGGGGAAAATAGGGTTAAAAAGCCATAGGCAACAATTATTTAATGTTAGATAGCTAAAGTAAGCTGTTGTCAGTAAGTTATATATACAATTTTGTGCTACTCTTCATACTTAAATTGGAATTTAAATGCATTTTTAAAAGATAATGAGAATCTAATCCATTTAAAGGTAATATTGTGAAACATAAAAACATTTTGCCACTTATCTACACAAAAGAAAAGCTAAAAGCTCTCAGCATTTCTCTGACCAAATCATATGGAAACTTTGGAGACTGATAGAGTTTGGACCTCTAACTTTGAGCATTGAGGAATAACAAAATATTTTACCATGTATGTTAGGACTCCAGAATGGTAGAGTAAGGACCCCCCCCCCAAAAAAAAATAATGATCTCATCTATGAAAACAATGACAAAATTTACTAAGTAAACTTTTTTAGAACTCTTGAAATTAGCCAGCCTTGTAATAATCCAAAAAGTAGTTGTTCTATAAAAGAGCTAAATGTTGCTTAGAACATAAAGCTGTGTGGCATTTTAATTTGCTCTATTTTCATTCTCACTGGCTAAATGGTTGCTATGAAATCCAGCAGTCTAGAACCGCAGAGGGCAGAATCATTTTGGAATTTTTAAAAAATCCCCATCATCAGTTTGATGGCACTACTGATCTTTCTGGCAGCTCCTTGAAAGAGCTCCATTTTCATGGGTTATGGATTATGTGACCTATTCAAAATTTACTTGTTGGGAAAAATCTTGTCTTCAAAATGTTTGCTGAAAATAGTCAGCAATGATAGTTTTATATGGCAGCTGCCTGAGGAGGCGGTACTAGTTGCAGCATATAAGAATAAAAACTTTAACAGAAGACCTGAACTGTGAAATTGCTGAGTCAAAACCACAGAAATTCTTAAGGAACTCTAAAAAAGCCACATGGCATGAACAGGATTTTGTGCATATGAAGAATAAGCTATTCAGTAAATGAATATCAGTAAATAAAAATTAAAAAAAAATTTATTTCCTTGATTAATTCTGCAAATTCTTCAATCCCTATTATATGTAGCTCCTGCTGTTAGCTTTATGTTTAGCTACTGGTTAAATGGAGATTTCTATATATCATGCATATCAACCTCCAGTAATCTACACTTCAGTTATGAACCTATTAATAGTTTAATCCATTGATGAGGTCAGAGCTTTCATGATTCAGTCACTTACCAAGAGCTCACTTCTGAACCTTTGCTGCACTGGGGACCAAGACTTCAACACATGAGCCATTGGGGGACATTACAGATTCAAACCATAACACTATGTCTAAACAATAAAAAGAAAATATGAGACTGGACCAGGCATAGTGGCGCATGCCTGTAATCACAGCAGCTTGGGAAGCTGAAACAAGAGGATCTTGAGTTCAAAGCCAGCCTCAGCAAAAATGAGGTGCTAAGCACTCAGTGAGACCTTGTCTCTAAAAAAGATACAAAATAGGGTTGGAGATGTGGCTCAGTGGTTGAGTGCCCCTGAGTGCAATTAAAAAGACTTATTGAACCAAGTACAACAAGGGAATGGAGAAGTACAGTGTCAAATGAAAGATTAACTACAGAAGTTCAACAACAGAGTAGGCCTTACACAAGAAGAACCAGAATTTTAATATTGGTCAATTGACATTATCCAGACTATGGAATAGAAAAGGTAAAAAAATGAAGAAAAATAACCAGAGTCTCAAATGTGTAGAACATTATCACACCTTACCAGCATACATATAACAAGAATTCCAGAGGAAAAGGAGAGAGGACAAAAGGGAGAAGAATATTTGAAGATAAATGTCTGAAAGTTTCTCAGATTTGGTGAAAACATTAATCTACACATCTGAGAAACTCATTGAACTCTAATTAGGATGAACTCAGGTATTAACAGATATACATAATAAAAGTGTCAAAAGCAAAAATCAATAAGAAAATCTTAGAAGCAGACAAGAATGAAATGACTCATCATGTACAAAGAAGTCTTTTAAGAGTGGCACATAAATATGGAGGCCAACAATTAATAGTTGGACACTTTCAAAGTAATGAATGAAAACCATTATCAACCAAAAAGTTTATATTTTGCATAATTCTTCAAAGAATAAGAAAATATTTTTTACAATTTTCAAGTATGTAGGCATCTTAAAAAGGCAGAGCATTGTTTTGCATACTGTAATATCACTATTATGATTGTCTGATGGAGTTGAAAATGTGTCCCATCAGATTGTTTTTACCCAGATCTGTTCTTGGCTTAGTATACTTTGGGATCATATAAATATACATATAAATATTTAAAGCCTTTCTCTTTATTTGATCTATTTATTTCCCTACAAAATAAGTACTTTGAGATTTTTATTATAAAATAAGGAATTTAGGAAATTTATGTTTGCTAATAAATAGGATTTAGATGACATTTTGAACTCTAAGTTAATGCTGTAATGTGTTCAGAATTTTGAGGACTGTAAGATGGTGTAAACATTGAGTGACATGAATTTTAGGAGGACAGAGGATAGTCTTTGACAGAATAATCATTTTTAAAGGTTTTCACATCTTAATTCCTGGAACTATTAGTATGTTAGTTACGTGTTAAATGGGAACTAAGGTTGCAGATGGACTTAAAATCTTTTTTTCCTCCTTTTTTATTTGTTCTTTTAGTTTTATGTGAATATAGATATATTTTGACATGTCATAGTATGATATTATGTCCCATTCTTGTCGTTATACATGATGTGGAGTTATAATGGTCTTGTATTTATATAATAACTTAGAAAAGTTATGTCTGATTCATTGTACTGTCTCTTCCATTCCCATTTCCCCATCCATTCTCCCCATTCCCTTTGTCCGATCTGGTGAACCTCTATTCCCCAACCCTGCCTATTGTGAGTCAGCATCTGCACATCATAGAGAACATTCTGCCTTTGGTTTCTGGGATTGGTTTATTTCACTTAGCATGATAGCTCCCACTTCTATCCCTTTACTGGCAAATGCATTAATTTCATTCTCCTTTATGGCTGATATTCCATTGTGCATATGTACCACATTTTCTTTATCCATTCATCTATTGAAGTGAACCTAGGTTAGTTCCACAGCTTAGCTATTGTGAATTGAGCTGTTATGAACAGTGATATATTTTCTAATTCTTTTTTTTTTCTTGGTACTAGGGATTTAACCCAGGGGTGCTATACCACTGAGCTACCTCTCCATCAATATAGTGCTGATTTAAGTTCTTCCGGTATATGCCAAGGAGTAAGATTACTTGGTCAAATGGTGGTTCCTTTCCAAGTTTTCTAAATAATCTACATACTAATTTCCAGAGTATTTGCATCAATTTGCAGTCCCACCAGCAAAGTATGAGTATACCATCTTCCCCACATCCTTGGCAACATTTACTGTTACATGTATTCTTTATTTTTTCTTATTTTATTAGTTGTTGATAGACCTTTATTTATTTATATGTGGTGCTGAGAATCGAACCCAGTGCTTTACACATGCTAGGCAAGCACTTTGCCACTTAGCCACAACCCCAGCCCCATTACTTGTATTCTTTTCTTTTTTAAAGAGAGAGAGAGAGAATTTTTAATATGCCAGGCGAGCATGCTACCGCTTGAGCCAAATCCCCAGCCCTTACTTGTATTCTTTTTTTTTAAATCTTTTTTTTTGAGAGAGAAAGAGAGAAAGAGAGAGAGAGAGAGAGAGAGAGAGAGAGAGAGAGAATATTTCAAGTTTCAATATTTATTTTTCAGTTTTTGGCGTACACAACATCTTTGTTTGTATGTGGTGCTAAGGATTGAACCCGGGCCGCACGCATGCCAGGTGAGAGGGCTACCGCTTGAGCCACGTCCCCAGGCCCCCTTACTTGTATTCTTGAAAATTGCCATTCTGACTGGAGTGAGATGAAATCTCAGTGTAGTTTTAATTTGCATTGCTCTAATTGCTAGTGACGTTGAACATGTTTTCATATATTTGTTGAATATTCATATTTCTTCTTCTGTGAAGTATCTGTTCAGTTCCTTTGCTCATTTATTGTTATTTGTTTTTTTGATATTAAGTTTTTTGAGTTCTTTATATATCTTGGAGACTAATGCTCAATCTGAGTTGCATGTGACAAAGATTTTCTCCTGTTCTATGGCTTCTCTGGACTTAAAATCTTTAATCAGCTGACCTTAAAATAGAGGTTACCCATAAAGATATAGGGAATATCAGTGGAGCTATAGAAGGAAATTGAGAGGGAAGGGGGAAGGATAGGAAAAGGAAGAAAATGTAGAATGAATTTAGCAAAATTATACTATGTGCATGTATAAATACACCACAGTGAATTCCACCTTTATATATATCTATAAAGCACAAATTAAAAATTAGTGAATGAAAGGAAGACTAGTAGAGTACAGCAAGGCAAATGGGAGTGGAGAGAGGAGAGGGAAAAGTGGAACATGAGACTGAAATAAAGTAAAATTCCATGAATGTATGATTAGATCATAATCTAGAACTATAATGTACTAATGAAAGCATAAAAAAGAAAAAATAGATATTACATGGGATAGCAAGATAGGTTTAATGTCATCCCAAATTTCCTAAAAAGTGGAAGAGCCAGAAATTAATGATGTTATGTCAAAAGAATTTGACCTGATATTGCTGCCTTTGAGTATGGAGAAAGGAGTCTATAATCTGAGGACTGTGGGCCATTTCTGTAAGTTAAGAAGGGAAGGAAACATTTTCCTCTAGAGACTTCAAAAAAAGAACACAGTGTGTTCACAGAATTCAGTGTATTTCTCTGACACATTGAATTGAGCCCAATGAGATCAATGTCAGTGAGTGCTGGACCATGGAGCTCTAGTAATATGGAGCTCTAGTAAGGTAATAAATTTGTGTGTTTTCAAGCCACCGTGATTGAGGTAATTTCTTGGAGTAAGAAGAAAAAAATCAATATGCTTACTTAACGGGATGTCATGAAGAATAAATTAATGTATATATGTAATATTTTCAGCCAGTGAGAGCTTAAATAATAGAAATTCATGTTTTCTCTGATATCTCTTTTACTTCTCAGATGTTAATAATATAAAGAGGAGAATTAAAAACCACAGTATTAGTATTAAACCTTTAATTTTCATACCACACTACTAGTATTAAAACTTTAGTTTTCATGTCATATATCTCTTCCAGTCATATTTTTTGAAATTTATTTTCAGTTTATGACCATATTTGCATTATTTCTACATAATATTCTGAATGTTTTACTTTGATAATCCTGTCATACTTTTACCAAGTTTTAGTTTCTTAATTTTATCTAGAGTAATATATTTTCTTAATTCTTTTTATTTTTTCTTGGTACTAGGGATTGAACCCAGGGGTGTTGTACCACTGAGATACCTCCCCAGACCTTTTTATTTTTCATTTTGAGACAAGGTCTCACTAAATTACAGAGGTCTTTGCTTAGATGATGAGGTTGGCCTTGAACTTGCAGTCCTCCTGCCTCAGCCATGTCACTAGGATTACAGGCTTGCACCACTGCACCTGGATCTAAATTCTGAAAGTTCTATGATGTCTTTTTTGGGATGACAACTCACCTGGGTCTTAAATTTTGGAGCCAAACACCCTTTCCTAAGTTTTTGTCATAGTTATAACTCTGGTATTTCCTGTTATTTGCTCTTGCAAAAGAGAAGTTAGAAGCTAGACTAATTTTTGTCTGTAGATTTTTTTTTTCTCTGAATGCATGTAGAGTTTTTCTAAATAATTCTGTTAAAGATGTTACTAACTTTCCTATCATAACCTTTTTTTTGGATTAGGTATGATGGCCAATCTTCTCATGGAAAACAATTACAAACACAGGATACAATTCTTTAAAACTTATCATAAATGCATAAATGCAATATCATCAGAAATACCAATAGGACAAAATCTATGTGAAAATACAAAATCGCATTTCCAAAGCTGGGAATGATCTTTGCTTGAGATGATCATGAGCTTCAATTTTCACAGTGAGCAGGAAAAAAGTGAAAAATTCCAGGGTTTGCTCAAGGTGGAATTTTTGAGACAGTTTTTTTCTTCCTTCCTTTGTTAAATGGGAAAACAAAATACTTTTTTTAAAAAAATATAAGAATCAATAAAAATAAGTGTATATTGCCCTTCCTTTTCTTTCCTCCTTATCCCTCATTAAGACTATAAGAACCATTGTGTCAATCTAAATAACATTCAGAGAGAGTCTCCCATGATTAATAAGTCTATTTGGGAATAACAGAGCATTTCAGCGGAAATATATGTCATAGTAAGCTATAGATGTATTCAAGGATATTTAGGCAAGGAAAAATTTTTATTAGGCCTCCCTACCCAACCCCCCTCCCAAAAAAAAAGAAAGAAAAAAGAAAAAAAGGTGAGAAATTTACAAAAGCTACTTGCATATAAAGTTTATTTGTGTTGGAGATCAGTGGTGTGGCTGGAGTGTGTGTCTCACTGGTGGAAGTGTCATTGCAGGCAGGTAGAATGGTACCTAGGATAGTGGAACATGCTTCCAAGTCCAGTTCCCTGGAGGACTGAGACAGGAGGATTTAAAATTTGAGGCCAGCCTGAGCAACTTAGCAAGACCATATCTCAAAATAAAAAATAAAAAGTGCTGGATATAGGTCAGTGGTAGGGAGTCTCTAGGTTCAATCTCCAGTACTACTACATAAATAAATAGTAGGATGGTGATTACTAGAGGGTGGGGGCATTAAAATGTTGACGAAGGTAAGTTGATGAGAGAATCTTGTATACATTCATTGAAATCTCACACTAAGCACCATTTTTATGTACAGTTGATACACACTAATGAGAAAAATATAACATTTCCAAAAAGATAGTCATAGAAATTGCTTATTTTGTAGTAGATGTTAAGAGTCTGTAAACAAGTCTGGATGGCGCCTGGCATTTTGCCAGAGGGAGTGTGAAGTAACGCCAGCCAGCCATTAAGTGTGGAGATTCCTTATTGGTTGACTGCTGTATCTAGTTTATGCTAATTAAGATAAGCTGTGTGGAATGTATAAATACCTCTGTTGTCCTACAATAAACGGCTCCTACTCCTGCTGTATCAATGTACACAAGTTGTTCGTCACCCCCCCCACCCCCCCCACCCCCGGTTATTTTGCTGCAGCTGGACTGCGGCAGATGGTGGCCCGTATGGGGAGCCCCGGGACACTCGGGGGTCAAGTGACGAAAAAAAGCTGCCCGTCCATAGATAGGACGGGAGCAAATCTGCTCGTCCCTAGACAGATAGGGCAAGAGGAAAAATGGCCATTTTGAGAAAATGGAGAAGATTGATACAGTATGTTTGTGTCTTGTTTTGTCTCAGTGTATTGTATTGTGTTTGTGATGAAAATATGGAAGGGGTGTTAGGTAAATTGAGAAGGGAAAGAGGCACCCCAGTGGAACCAAGAATAGTTAGGGCATGTGTTGATAGATGCCCAGGAATTCTAGTCAGAAAGAAGAAAGTTCAGAAGAGGAAGGATTATCAGGAAAAAAGTTGCAACAAAAGGCTATTACTGAATACTTTTCATTACCGGAGGGTACGTGAAGCGGCGAGGCGGCTGCCGAATGCGCAAGCCAGTCATGGCACAACAAGGGCTTTCCAAGCAGCGGCAACCGGCTCTTCCCCGCCCCCCCGCCCGGGGATGCCACTGCGAGAGCCCAAATCCAAACCTGTGCCTGGAAGCAGTTTGAGTCCAGGACTCTCCCCAGGGCCATCTGGGGCTACCCGGGATGCTGCAGGCCGAAGATGGCCCGGGTCCCTGAAGTTTGATCATTTCCAAGGCCAGTAACTACAATGGTTCTCCCACACCTGGAAGCTAATGAGTAATGAGCACTATATTGAGGCTTATTTCAAATGTAAAAAAAAAACCTTGAGATAATGTACTAAATTGTTCAAAAGGTTGTTTTCTTTTTTTTTTTAATATTGATTTTTTAGTTCTCGGCGGACACAACATCTTTGTATGTGGTGCTGAGGATCGAACCTGGGCCGCACGCATGCCAGGCGAGCGTGCTACCGCTTGAGCCACATCTCCAGCCCCTAAAAGGTTGTTTTCTTAGTGGAATGCTACAGGATTTTCTTTAGCCATCCGGAGTTCCTGCCCAGTGCCGGTGAAAACGAAAGTAGAAGAATTTCCAGTGTTGCTGAGAACCGGACGAGACTTCGGATCAAGCTAGCTGCCTGCAGAACTTACCTGGACTGTGATTTACCTGGACTGTGAGTTAATCTATTGAGACACTGCTTTACCTGGACTGAGACAACAAACTGTAATCTACAACAAATTGTAACTCGGTGTCTTTGCAAACGGTGTCATTGCTGGTATAATTTTTCCAAGGGCTTCTTGCATGGAGCCATCAATTGGCTTGGTATTATGATATTTTATATCCTCCCCTTCTGCTTGTAGCAGATTATTTATGGTGTTTGTGTAAAAAGCACTATGGTCGTTATTTAAATTAAACAAAAGGAGGAAATGTTAGGGTCTGTAAACAAGTCAGGATAGTGCCTGGCAAATGTTAAGAGTCTGTATACAAGTCTGGATGGCACCTGGCATTTTGCCAGAGGGAGTGGTTTGTGAAGTAACGCCAGCGAGCCATTAAGTGTGGAGATTTCTTATTGGTTGACTGCTGTATCTAGTTTATGTTAATTAAGATAGGCTCTGTGGAATGTATAAATACCCCTCCTGTCCTACAATAAATGGCTCCCTCTCCTGCTGTATCAATCTACACAAATTGTTTGTCACCCCGGTTATTTTGCTGCAGCCGGACTGCGGCAGTAGATATAATAGTGGCAAGGTATTTCTTCTATTTCAACGAATATAAAAAGGAATAAGTAATATGATTATATTTTTAAAAACATTGGAAAGGTGTGGAATCAAATGAGCCTATATAAATTAAAATTTTAAGACAGAAGAACTCTTCCTTGTTGAGTTATTAATCTTTTTTTTTCTTTGGGTGCAGCAGAGAGACTCTACTAGGTATAAATAAGCGAATAAATGAATAAGCAGAATTTTTAAAAGCTTCTGTATGGGCTGGTATGAAAATTGGAATGGAGAGAAGAAAAAGGTAAACATCCAATTTTTCCTAAGGTGCACAAGATAAGGTGGCATAAGAATCTTGGAACTATACCAGAAAGGCTGAGTAAAGAGTTCCCTAAATCTTACAATGTTTGTGACTCAAAGTCCTATTACTAGAAAGGTCATGAAAGCAAATAAACTAGAAACACAAATCAAGATGTATTCTTGAAATATTTGTCAGTTGTCTACTTATATCCCTGAACCTGCTAAATACACGATTGGATTACAGTAATTAACTCTTTGCAATTTGGTGTTCAGTGTAGTTTTTCAACAGAATAATGTAAGTCAGAAAATAATATGATATCTTTAAAGTAGTCAAAGGAAATGGGAAACCTCTCAAAAATGAAGAATAGAGGGATTAGCAGAATATTATAGCATCAGTTGCAGGATGGATTTTGGGTCTTTCTAAATCACCACATGGATACAGGGCAGTGGGAGAACTCCAAGAATGGTAGCATGAATTTGTTGAAAAGCCTGGTATACTAATGTAGAACTACAACTTATTGGTGACTGAGTGCAAGGGACCTGTATAATAAGACCTTAAGGAGTTAAAGCTGTTTATTCTCATTATTTTATTTTATTTATTCTTTTTGTACTGGGGAGTGAACTCAGGGTCACTTGGCCACTGAGCCACATCCCCAGCCCTATTTTGTATTTTATTTAGAGACAGGGTCTCACTGAGTTGCTTAGCACCTTGCTTTTGCTGAAGCTGGCTTTAAACTCATGATTCTCCTGCTTCAGCCTCCAGAGCCACTGGGAGTACAGGCATGCACCATAGGTGGCACTGGGCTTAAGGCTGTTTATTCTCTATTAGTTTTTAAAACAGAACCAAGAATTCTCCTTCTAGGTCATGGCACAAATTTGAGGAAGACTTCTTGGAGTGGAATTATAATTGAATGCCAGAATGACAGAACAGAGGAAGAAGATGGTCCAGATAAAAGTGTTAGAGGTGGGGAATTCCAAATACTAAACTGTCAGTTTTTCAGTAATAGAAAAATAATGGAAGAAACTAAATAATAAAGTTACAAAAATTTTCTAAATCAATGTTCACAGTTCAGGAACACTAATTTTATACTAAAATGAGATACTCAAACTGTCAAGGTCAAATCCCATATGAAGTTACTATGAAGGAAAAAAATGGATAAGAAACAAAATATGTCTATAGAGTAATAGAAATAAAATATACTTGAGAAATGGAAAAAAATAAATAAAACTTGAACATAATACTTAAAATGGGCTAAAAAATAACAAATTCAAGACACAAAATACAACAAAAATCAGAATCCATACTAAAAAATTAAGTAGCATAACTTAACAACTGAAAATAATATACAAAAAAAAGAAGGGAATATGGCAGAGCAGAGTTTGGTGATCCCTGAAAGAACAACTCATCAGAGAGGTGGATGACAGAATAAATGCTTTAATATTAGTCTGAGACTCAGAAAGACTTGAAGTTTGGTTACTGGAGCAGAAAATAAAGACAGAATTCCTTAATCCCAAACCCAGGTTGGGGTAAGGGAGGGGGAGGCAACAGAGAGAAAGAGGGAAAGGAAAAGCACACAAGCTTATGCCTTGAACAGGTAGAAAGAAAAGCAGACCAAATTAAAATGCAACAGGAACAGTAGGGTCATTGAAGATCAGTTTAACCCAAATTTGGCAGAAAGCCATGCTGTATATGGAATCATTTTGTAGAGCCCACAATTGGCCAGCTGCTCTAGAAGAAATTAAATCAATATAGGATCTCTCTGCCTCCAGATAGCACCAAATTAAACCAGAGGAATTACCCCTGTTGTGGGATATCTCAATAATATTTTTAGAAGGAACTAGTAGAGGGATTGCTATTAGCCAAAATTTGCTAAAATCCTCTCACCCTCACTATGAACAAGGGTAATGGGGTGGAACAGACCTGTCCTTGGAAGTGCTAGCCTAACCCAGTACTCCATACAACATCTATAGGAGTCCAAGCAGAGATAGAAAAGAATCCCATGATTCATGGCCACAGGAAACAAGAGCTCAGAACCAGACAGAAAGGCAATCTCTCTCTAGGGCAGCAAGGAGGGATGGCAACTGGATTCATGTCCATAGCCAACAGGAATTTGTTTATGGGCAAGATGGCTATATCTGTCGGGCAGTGGATGGGGTCATTGCCTATGATTCATGGAAGTAGCCAGTGGGAGCTTTAACAGGCATGATGTTATCTCTTTTCCAGTCAGCAGAGGGGAATAGCACCCAAGGTTTACAATCTTGTGCAGTGGAAAATAGAACCCAGGTGAACCAGCTGAATCCTGATGAATATAGATGGAAAAATTCTTAATGAATTATTGGCAAACTGCATTCAAAAATACAGTGAGAGTATAGTGGGCCATGATCAAGTGAGTTTCCTCCCAGGGATGCAAGTCTTGTTCAACATATGCAAATCAATAAATGTAATTCACCACATAAATAGAGTTAAAGGCAAGAATCTATTGATAAATCAATAGATAAATGAAGAAAAAGCATTTGACAAAGAATAGCACCCATTTATGTTTAGAACACTAGAGAAACTAGGGATAGTAGGAACTTACCTCAACATTGTAAAAACTATATATGCCAAACCCAATGCCAACATCATAGTTAACAGAGAAAAATGAAAAACTTTCCTCTAAAAACAGGAACAAGACAAGGATGCCCATTCTCACCACTCATATTTAACATAATCCTTGAAACACTAGCCAGAGAAATCAGGCAAGAGAAGAAAATTAAAGGGGTACAAATAGGAAATGAAAAGGTGAAATTTTATCTGTTTGCTGATGACATGAACCTATATTTAGAAGATGCAAAAGTTCCACCAGAAGAATTCTAGAGCTGACACAAATTTTGTAAAGTAGCAGGACACAAGTTCAAAATACATAAATCAATTCCTTTCCTATACTCCAATAATAAATCTGCTGAAAAAAGAAATTAGGAAAACTGTCCCATTTATAAAAACCAAAAAGAAAAAACCTTTGGGAACTAATCAGGGGAAGTGAAGGATCTCTATAATAAAAATTATAGAACATTGAAGAAAGACGTTGAAGAAAACCTTAGAATATGGAAAGGCCTATGTTCTTGCATTAAGAGAATTGATATTATCAAAATGACCATACTGCCAGAAGTGTTATACAGATTCAATGCAATCCTCAGCAAAATACTAATGACATTCTTCACAGTATTAGAAAAAAATTGTTCTAAAAGTCATTTGGAAAAACAAGAAACCCTAGACAAAGCAATACTGAGAATAGCAATGCTTGGAGGCATCACAATACCAGACTTTAAATTATACTACAAAGCTATATTAACACAAATGGCATGGTACTGGCATCAAAAACAGACCTGAAGACCAGTTGAGCAGAAGAGAAGACACAGAAACCCACATAGATATTGTCAAATACATACATTGGAGAAAATATAGCCTTTTAAACAAATGGTGCTGGGAAAATAGGAAATTTTGTGTCTATACATAAAAAAATGAAATATGATCTCATTCTGCACAAAATCAATACAAAGTGGATCAAAGACCTAGAATTTAAACTAGAAACTTCAGAAACTTAGCCCTAGAAATGCCGCAGACTGGCTGGGCACAAAATCACGAGCCACTCACAGCCTTGTAGATTCAAACAGCAATTCTTTATTCCCGAACTCACACCGGCACTCTACACACGTTCTGGGCCAAATCCCAAATACTCTCTCAATCCCACTAGAACTCAACGGGAACTCAAGGAGCAGGCGAACTCAAAGAGCAGGCGCGCCTGAGGCAGCAGGATACACCCTAAACCCGGATTGTCCTAAAGCAGGAATGCCCTAAACCCCCATCCGCCCTAAACCCGGATCCGCCCTGGTCCTTGAGCAAGGTCACCTTACATGCAATGTCACTGCAAATGACCTGGGTCATGCCATGTGTCATTCTTACTTAGCAATGGCCCTCAGCATAGAAACTTCAACTGCTAGAAGAAAATGTAGCTTCAACATTCCAACACATTGGCACATGCATCAGCTGCTTCAACAAGACTCCTAAAGCACAAGAAATTAAACCAACAATCAGTAAATGGGATGGCATTGAATTAAGAAGCTTCTGCACAGCAAAAGAAACGAGCCTGAAGAGAAAGCCTATAGAATGGGAGAAGATATTTACCACCTATTAGGGGATTAATATTCACAATATATAAAGAATTAAAAAACTTAACACCAAAAAACCCAGATAATCTAATCGATATATGTTTAAAAGAACTGAAGAGACACTTCTCAATGAAATACAAACAGCCAATAATTGTATAAAAATGTTTAATATCTCTAGCAATCAGAGAAATCCAAATCAAACTAATTGACACTTCATCTCATTCTAGTCAGAGAAGCAATTATTAAAACTTATAAATAATAATAAATGTTGATAAATATGTGTGGAAAGTGGTATACTCATACATTGTTGGTGGGGCTGAAAATTAGCACAACCACTCTGGAAAGCAGTATGGATATTTCTCAGAAAACTAGGAATGGAATCAGCATGTGACCCAGCTATCCTACTCCTCGGTGTATATCCAAGTGATCTAAACTCAGCATACTACAGTGATGTAGCCACATCAATATATATAGTGGAACAAGTATAGGTGCCCATCAACAGATAAATGAATAAAGAAAATGTGGTATACATACACAATGGAGTATTACTAAGCCACACAGAAGAATGAAATTATAGGATTTGATGGTAAATGGATGGAACTAGAGAACTTAATGCTAAGTGAAATAAGCCAGACTCAAAGCCAAAGGCTGAATGTTTTTTCTTATATGTGATAGCTAGATAAAGATAATGGGAAAATAAAAAGGAAAAAGAAAAAAAGAGTGTGTGTGTGGAGGGGGAATCCCATGAAAATAGGAGACACATTAGTGTAGTAGAGGAAGAGGATTGAGAGAGAGGGAGGAGAGATAGGCAAAGGGAGAAACTTGGAATGAATCAGAACAAACTTTCCAGTGTCCTAATATGAATAAACCACAGTGAATTTTCATCTTTTTATATACCCATAATATACTACTTTAAAAAAACATAAATAAATAGAAGAAAGATCAGTAGAGTAGAGAAAAGGAAACAGGGAGAGGGAAGAGGAGAGAGAAAAGGGAAGTATTTGGGGCTGAAATGGAGCAGATTATATTTCCTGCTTGTATTATTATGCCAAAAATGAACCAAATATTATGTGTAACTATAATGCACTAGTAAAAATATGCCAATTTGATAGAAGAGAATTTTTTAAAAAGACACTTAATGAGAGGTGTTGTTGTGACTTAATGATATAATGCTTTCCTAGCCTGCATAAAATCCTGGGTTCAGTCCCTAGCACCTCAAAAAAGCCCAAAATAACAACAATAACAAAATACATTAAAGATAAGGAATTCATAAGCAAATAAGCACAACCAATAATGCCTGACTAGAAATAGAAGGTGATAAGATGCAATTAAAATATCAGAAAGGAATGAAAAGATTCAAAGGATTTTGAGATTGAATGTTTAAAGTTAAGCACAATGTTCCTGGAGATTAAAACCCAAATGGGGGAATAGAAGTAAAGCTAAAAACTATAATCCCAGAAAAATTCCTAAGTCAGAAAGGGGGAAGGGATTGTAAGCACCTTGAAAGAGCAGATTGTCTACCTATGAGTAGTGATTCATAATAACAAGTGCCAAAAATTAGTCAAGTAAATGTTGCTCACTTCAGCTATAGCAAGAGAAATTGTGCTGTGCATGGTGGCACATAACTGTTATCCCAGTAACTCTGGAGGCTGTGGCAGGAGGATCACAGGTTGGAAGTCCATCTCAGCAATTTATCGAGGCACTAAGCAACTTAAGAGAATCCTATATCAAAAAAAGGGGTTGCTGGGGTTGTTAGCTTAGTGGGAGAGCACCCCTGGGTTCTATTTCTATTTCCACAAAGAGATACAGAGGGAGAAGGGGGGTTGGGGAAAGAGAGAGAGGAAGGGAGAGAGAGAAATTGTAACCACATTAATTCGATTTGCACCTATGTGATTAAAAACAATTTTTAAATCTTATAGTATTATTAGGTAGGATATAATGAGAATATGTATCAACAACACGATATTGGCAGGAGTGAAATTCATATAAGAACTTTTCAAAAGTATTTGACATTGTAATTATGTTGAAGGTGAAGACACAGTACCACAGAGCAACTCCATATCTAGTGTACCTCAGAAAAACCTGAAAATATAAAATTATATCCATAGGATATGTAACAAATGTTATTAGTGTCCTACAAATATGTGTTCCCCAAAACAGATCCTTATCAAAGAAAATAAGAGAAAAGGAGGTTCTTCATACAAAATACAAAATATATTCCCAGAGGAAGGTCAGAGCATCAAGAAGGAAGAACAATAAAAATTATAATTATGTGAGTAAATAAAAATGAGTATTGACCTATAAATAAATAATAATATGATCTTGTGGAGCATAAAGTAACTATGTTGGTTGAATTCATATTAGAGATAGCAATAAAATATACACTGGAAGGGAATTATAATCTTCTCAAGTCATTGCATTCTCTGGATATACAGAAAGCACTTATTAGTTTGAGATTGAAATGTTGGGAATAAAGGTTCCAGGGTGACCACTAACAGAAGTATAATATATAACTTCTAAACTAAGAGAGGGAAAGCCAAATAATTTAAAAAAATTCAAAAGAATGCAAGAAAAAGAAGAAAATAAAATCTAGAATGGGTGAGGCAAATAGAAACTAATTACTATTATAAAGAGTAATTAAAGCTGTAAAAGTTATATCACTAATTCAATTAACTATAGATAAAATATATGCTATATTTTAAGAACTCTATTGATTTATTTTGTCTACATTTAGACAGGCATAGAAAATGAAGTATACACTATTACTATAACTGAGTGACATTTTTGTAATTGAATTTGTATTGAAGAATTATAAATTTGCATGCAATTAAAAGAAACAAACAGGGCAATCTTTTGTATACTTTTCAGTTTTTTCCCATGGTAACATTTTTGCTAACTATAATATTATAATTAGGATTTTGATTTTGGCATGGTAAATTGATGCTATTTGATCTCTCCTAGTTTTACTTATACATGTGTATGTAAGTTTATTAAGTTCTATCCAGTTTTACTACTATAGTCAAAATACTGAATGACTCCGTTAACTACTTCCCCACACTACACCCTGTTTCCAGTCCCTGGCAATCATTATTCTCCACTATTAAAATTTTAAAATTTAATGTTCTAAAATGGAATCCAAAATGTTTGCAATTATGCAGTTGTTAACCTTTTGGAACTGATTTTTTTCATTCAACTTAATTCCCTGGAGTAGACCCAACATGTGTGTCTGTGTATTTTTATTTCTAAGTGTATATCTTATACTAAATACAAACTACAGTTTTGTTTTATCTGTAGGAAAATATCTGGGCTGATTTCAGGTTTTTGAATTATAAGTAAAACTACTATGAACATTCACAGACAGGTTTTTGTGTGAGCATATATGGCCTGGAAAGCAGTTACTGGATCAAATGGTTAGCATGTTTTAGTTAAGTAGGATAGTGCCACACTCTTTTGTAGAGTGCTATACCATTTTATATTCCCACCAGCAATGAGTTGGTGATTTTATTTCTTCAAACCCTTGTCAGCATTTTATATTCTCAAAATACTTTAAAAATTTTAGTCATTCTGATAGATATGCAGTTATAATAAATTTTGAATCCTTTTTTGTTTCTTTAATATTCTTTATCAAGTTGTTTTGCCTATTCTACATTCATTGCATTTTCACATGGATTTTTAGAATCTGATTTTTAGTGCCTAAAAGATAGCTTGCTAAGATTTTTGATTGGTATTGTGTTGAATCTTGGTGTAATTTGGGGTGAATTAAAACCATAACAACATTGAGAATTTCCCACCAGATATACTATATTTTTCCTCTTATATAGATGATCTTTAATTATTCTCAGAAACATTTTGAAGCTTTCGCTTTACAAATCTTGTGTATCTTTTGTAAAGTTTATTCCTGAATATCCCAATTTTTTAATGTGATTATAAGGATATAATTTTTATAATTTCTATTTCTTGCTAGCATCAGAAATGCAATTGAGTTTTGTGTTTTGATGTCCTATCCCCAAACCTCATTTCACCAATCAGTGGCAAGTACTTTATGTAGATTGTGTTTGGTTTTCTTCATAGATAATCGTGCTCTCTGAGATCAGAGACAGTTTAATATCTTGCTTTCCAATATGGATGTCTTATTTCTTTTCTTAGTGTTGCACTAGCTAGAATCTCTATCATAACATTAAATAGAAGTGGTGAGGGCTGATATACTTGCTTTGTAGGGAAAACATTTAGTCTTTCACTATTAACTATCATTTTTACTCTTAAGATTTTAGTACTTTACCCAGATGAAGAATTTCTCATCAGTTCTTATTTGGCAGTACATTTTATCATGAATGTATATTGGATTTTGTAAAATGCTTTTTTACATATATTGAGATGATCATATGGATTTTCTTTTCAAATTTATTAGTATGTGAATTAAATGTTGATTTTTGAATGTTGTACCAACCTTATATTCTTAGGATAAACTCCACTTGGTCATGATATTACCTTTTTATATATAGCTGAATTTGATTTGCTCACATACTCTGAGGAATTGTTGTATTTGTGTTCATGAGGGAGATTGATCTGTAGTTTTCTTATAATGTCTCTTGTTTTTCTAAATGGGTATTCATTTATCTTCAATTTTGGAAAAGTTAATAAAAATGACTCTTTTTCTTTTTTTTGCAAGAGTGAAAGGAATATGATTTATTCAAGTGTGAAGATAGAAACAGAACTCTTGCAAGGGTAAGGGAGGAACCCATAGCACAGTGCCCTTGACTCTTTCTTAGATGTTTTGTAAAATTTCTAGTGGAGCCTTCTGGGCCTGAAGTTTACTTTGTAAGATTTTCCCCACCTTCATTAAGGCATAATTAACTAACAAAAATTGTCTATATTCAAAGTGAACAACATGATGTTCCAATATACATCTATTTTCAATACATGTCAAATGTATATATCAATATACATTTGGGTTTTCTTCTCTGTTTTGTTATTTGCTGTTCCTTAAGTAACCAACTGCATCAGAAAGGTTCTATCACTACACTGAGAAGTACTTTCCATAATCAAGCTAATTAACATATCTATCATTTCACATAATTACCTTTTGGGTGTGTGTGAGAACAATGAGGATCTACTCCTTTAGCAAATTTCAGTTATTTAATAAAGTATTTTTAAATATAGTTACCATGTTATATATTAGTTTTTCAGAAGATATTAATTTTGCATATTTGAACTGTACTGTTTGGCCATTTCTTCACTCTGATATCTACCATTCTATTTCTTTCTGCTACTAAGAGTTCCACTGTTTCAGATTCCACATGTGAAATTATGCAGAATTATTTTTTTCCCAGTGCTGGAGATTGAACCTATGGTCTTGCACATGTTAGAACATGTTCTACACTGAGCAACATCCCCAGCACGAGTGTTTGTCTTTTTGCCGTCTTTATTTCCCTTAGCATAATAGTCTATAAATTCATTTATGTGGTCTCAAGTAGTAAGATTTTCTTCTTTTTAAAGACTAAGTAATAGTTCAATATGTGTGTATATATAAATCTCAAACATTGTTTATGTGTTCATTTGTTGATAGGGGCACATCTTGTTTTCATATCTTGGCTATTGTGAATTTTGCTATAATTAATATGATAGTGTATATATGCTTAATTTCATATTATTTGTATATATACCCAGTAGAAGGGTTTATGGATCATATGATAGTTCTTTTTTTAATTTTTTGTTTTTGCTTTTGAACTGGGACTTGAACCCAGGGGTGCTTAGCTACTGAGCTACATCCCTAACTCATTTATTATTTTTTTTTTATTTTGAGACAGGGTCACTCTATGTTGCTAAGGCTGGCTTCAAATTCATGATCCTCCTGCTTTAGCCTCCTGAGCTGCTAGGATTACTGTCCACCAGTCACTGGGCCTGGCCTATTTTTAATTTTTTGAGGAACCTCCATATTGTTTTTCACAGTGGTTATACCAGTTTGCATACCCACTAACAGTATACAAGGGTTCTACTTTTTTCAAAACCATATCAACACTTGTTATCCTTTGTTGTTGTCTACAAGTGTGTACAAGTGTACTTATTCTAACAAATGTTAGGTGATACCACATTGTGGTTTCAATTTGCATTTCCTGATGAGAGTAAGGCTGATTTTAATTATTGTGCTTTTTGCATACGCTGGGCATTTGTTTGTCTTCCTTTGAGAAATGTGGATTCAGGTCCTTTGTTTCCTGGGCTATTGGTATTCTTGTGTATCTTGTAAATTGTTCTACCAAAATTTTCATATTAAAAAATCAATATCTTGAAACAAAGTTATTAATAAACTTGGATTGCCTTAGCTTTTGAAATATTTAGACTTTCAATTTAAAAAATACAAAAATACAAACAACACTTTGAAATCCTGTCCAGTACTGGGTACCCCTCCAGGGAAGGATTGGCAATTAGACATTTCCCCCAAAAGGGGATATAAATATTTACTTGTGATTACATACAGTTTTACAGGATGGATAAAAGCCTTTCCCTCCAGAACAGGGTAGACCATAGAGATATGTAAATGGAAGATGGCTGCGAAGGGAGAGCATTACCCCCGTGTACCGCGTCACTGTGCGGGAGAATGATGAGTTAGAATGGCTAAAAGCTATCTTGTTAGGAATTTCCAGCAAAATTGGGGTGCTCCAAAACCTAGAGGAAGGATTTCCATCGCACGAGGATCAGCTACGGGGGCTCAAACGCGAGAGATTTGTCCGCACGGAGGGTCACACTGCTTATTCAGCAAATCGCCCCGCGGCTAGAGTCTGTGGAGCGCGCTGGGAAACGAGGAGATAGCAACACAAAGATACAGCGCTGCAGTTTCTGCGGGCTTCTGCCAGCTATGCAATCACCGTACTTAGTGCTGAATTCTGGGTTTGAGACGGGGGAAGGAAGCAGTCCAATTCGGTTCTCCACATCAGTCAGACCACAGAGGAAGCCAGCGGCCACCATCTTGGAGAGCTGATGTCACCATCCCTGTTTTCGACTGATCGCAGCTCATTCAGCCATAGAACAGGTAATTTCAGGCTGCCATTCGCCTGCGGCTCGCAGACCAATTACTCAGGCTCAGTGCTAAATAACCCGCGGAAACTGCTTCTTGGAGCCTGCTCCTATCAGAACATTCACCGAGCACGGAGCGGCCGAATTCCGGCTCCCGGAACTGCTCTGGCCCAGGGATAAAGAACCCGCGGAAACTGCTTTTCGGTCCGGGTCCTGCTGAATACTGTGGAGGTAAATACCAACCGAGCCTTCATAGGCAGTGGCAACAGGACTGAGACGGGGCTTGTGAGGGCCGGTCAGGACTCACCCGTTGCTTTGGTCACCTGGCAAAGGGAATGAAATGCTGCCATTCGCATGGGATACCAACATGGCAGAGATCTGATGTCATCAGAAAGGGGCGGAGGAGAGAACTTCATCGATGCCAGCGGCGACAGAAACAGTTGGTCTCCTGGTAAAGAAAGTGAGTCACAAACACCTGAGTCTCTCTCACTTTGTCATCAAGCCAGAGGGGCAGAGCAGAGCCACCGCCCGCACCTGGAACAGGCCCAGTGGCCCGCCGGCGTGGTAGTCACGTAACCCCAATTGGAGTAGGGGCAGAGCAGAGCCACCACCCGTGCCTGCAAGGTAGGCAGACCTGCAACCGACCTGCAGGACAGGCCCAGCGGTCCACGGGCATGGTAGGAGGGGCAGGGCAGAGCCGCCGCCCGCGCCTGTAAGGTAGGCAGACCTGCGACAGACCCGCGGATCAGGCCCAGCGCCCTGCCGGCGTGGTACACACGTCACCCCAATTGGAGTAGGGGCAGAGCAGAGCCACCTCCCATGCCCAGAATAAGCCCAGCGACCTGCCAGCGTGGTAGACATGTCATCCCAATTGGAGTAAGGGCAGAGCAGAGCCGCCACCCACGCCTGCAAGGTAGGCAGACCTGCGACCGACCACCAGAACAGGCCCAGGGGTCCACAGGCGTGGTACACACATCACCCCAATTGGAGTAGGGGCAGAGCAGAGCTGCCGCCCGCGCCTGCAAGGTAGGCAGACCGCCGCACGACCCTGCAAGAGAGACTTTTCAACTATACAAGAGCAATATAAATATACAGGGGGAAAATTTTCAAAAACACAACAGTTTCACCAAGCAGAAAGAAACACAAGCAGTATGAAAAGACAAGGAAAGAAAGGACCACAAGCAATTCAGGTCAACTCAACGTTAGAAGACGTAACAGCTGCAGCAGATGGAATGTCAGATAAAGAATTCAGGATATACATGCTTCAGATGATCTGGAGTCTCAAGGAAGACATTAGACAGCAAAATCAGACAATGAAAGATCACTTCGACAATGAATTACACAAACAAATCCAGGCAGCAAAAGATCAACTATACAGGGAGATAGAGGTTATAAAAAACAAGCAATCAGAAATCCTAGAAATGCAGGAAGCAATAAACCAACTTAAAAACTCAATTGAGAATACTACCAGCAGAGTAGAACACTTAGAAGATAGAACATCAGACAATGAAGATAAAGTATTTCAACTTGAAAAGAACATAGACACCTCAGCAAGACTGTTAAGAAACCATGAGCAGAACATCCAAGATATATGGGATAACATAAAGAGACCAAACTTAAGAGTCATTGGGATACAGGAAGGTATAGAGGTCCAAACCAAAGGAATGAGCCATCTATTCAATGAAATAATAGGAGAAAACTTCCCAGACTTGAAGAATGAGACAGAATCCCAAATCCTAGAAGCCTACAGGACGCCGAATGTGCAAAATCATAAGAGATCCACACCTAGACACATTATAATGAAGATGCCCAACATACAGAATAAGGAGAGAATTTTAAAAGCTACAAGAGAAAGGAAGCAGATCACATTTAGGGGTAAGCCAATCAGGATAACAGCTGATCTCAAAAATAGATCATATATTATGTCACAGGGCAACTCTTAGACAATATAAAGGAGTAGAGATAATACCATGCATCTTATCTGATCATAATGGAATGAAACTGAAAATCAATGATAAAAGAAGGAAGGAAAAACCATGCATCACTTGGAGAATGAACAATAGGTTACTGAATGATCAATGGGTTATAGAAGACACCAAGGAGGAAATTAAAAAATTCTTAGAGATAAATGAAAACACAGACACAACATATCAGAATCTATGGGACACATTGAAAGCAATTCTAAGAGGAAAATTCATTGCTTGGAGTCCATTCCTTAAAAAAAGAAAAAACCAACAAATAAATGATCTCATACTTCATCTCAAAATCCTAGAAAAAGAAGAGCAAAACAACAGCAAAAGAAGTAGAAGGCAAGAAATAATTAAAATCAGAGCTGAAATTAATGAAATCGAAACAAAAGAAACAATTGAAAAAATTGACAAAACTAAAAGTTGGTTCTTTGAAAAAATTAATAAAATCGACAGAACCTTAGCCATGCTAGTGAAGAGAAGAAGAGAGAGAACTCAAATTACTAGCATACGGGATGAAAAAGGCAATATCACAACAGACACTTCAGAAATACAGAAGATAATTAGAAATTATTTTGAATCCTTATACTCCAATAAATTAGAAGATAGTGAAGGCATCGATAAATTTCTTAAGTCATATGATCTGCACAGATTGAGTCAGGAGGATATAGACAACCTAAACAGACCAATATCAATTGAGGAAATAGAAGAAACCATCAAAAGACTACCAACTAAGAAAAGCCCAGGACCGGATGGGTATACAGCAGAGATTTACAAAACCTTTAAGGAGGTTAAGTAATACCAATACTTTTCAAGCTACTTCAGGAAATAGAAAAGGAGGGAGAACTTCCAAATTCATTCTATGAGGCCAACATCACCCTGATTCCTAAACCAGACAAAGACACTTCAAAGAAAGAAAACTACAGACCAATATCTCTAATGAACCTAGATGCAAAAATCCTCAATAAAATTCTGGCGAATCAGATACAAAAACATATCAAAAAAATTGTGCACCATGATCAAGTAGGATTCATCCCTGGGATGCAAGGCTGGTTCAATATACAGAAATCAATAAATGTTATTCACCACATCAATAGACTTAAAAATAAGAACCATATGATCATCTCGATAAATGCGGAAAAAGCATTCGACAAAGTACAGCATCCCTTTATGTTCAAAACTCTAGAAAAACTAGGGATAACAGGAACATACCTCAATATTGTAAAAGCAATCTATGCTAAGCCTCAGGCTAGCATCATTCTGAATGGAGAAAAACTGAAGGCATTCCCTCTAAAATCTGGAACAAGACAGGGATGACCTCTCTCACCACTTCAGTTCAACATAGTTCTCGAAACACTGGCCAGAGCAATTACACAGATGAAAGAAATTAAAGGCACAAAAATAGGAAAAGAAGAACTTAAATTATCACTATTTGCAGCTGACATGATTCTATACCTAGCAGACCCAAAAGGGTCTACAAAGGAACTATTAGAGCTAATAAATGAATTCAGCAAAGTGGCAGGATATAAAATCAACACGCATAAATCAAAGGCATTCCTGAATATCAGCGACAAATCCTCTGAAATGGAAATGAGGACAACCACTCCATTCACAATATCCTCAAAAAAAAAATAAAATACTTGGGAATCAACCTAAAAAAAGAGGTGAAAGTCTTATACAATGAAAACTACAGAACCCTAAAGAGAGAAATAGAAGAAGATCTTAGAAGATGGAAAAATATACCCTGTTCATGGATAGGCAGAACTAACATCATCAAAATGGCGATATTACCAAAAGTTCTCTATAGGTTTAATGCAATGCCAATCAAAATCCCAATGGCATTTCTTGTAGAAAAAGAGAAAGCAATCATGAAATTCATATGGAAAAATAAAAGACCCAGAATAGCAAAAACAATGCTAAGCAGGAAGTGTGAATCAGGCGGTATAGCGATACCAGATTTCAAACTATACTACAGAGCAATAGTAACAAAAACAGCATGGTACTGGTACCAAAACAGGCGGGTGGACCAATGGTACAGAATAGAGGACACAGAAACCAATCCACAAAACTACAACTACCTTATATTTGATAAAGGGGCTAAAAGCATGCAATGGAGGAGGGATAGCATCTTCAACAAATGGTGCTGGGAAAACTGGAAATCCATATGCAACAAAATGAAACTGAATCCCTTTCTCTTGCCATGCACAAAAGTTAACTCAAAATGGATCAAGGAGCTTGATATCAAATCAGAGACACGCCGTCTGATACAAGAAAAAGTTGGCTACCATCTACGTACTGTGGGGTCGGGCTCCAAATTCCTCAATAGGACACCCATAGCACAAGAGTTAATAACTAGAATCAACAAATGGGACTTACTCAAACTAAAAAGTTTTTTCTCAGCAAAAGAAACAATAAGAGAGGTAAATAGGGAGCCTACATCCTGGGAACAAATCTTTACTCCTCACACTTCAGATAGAGCCCTAATATCTAGAGTATACAAAGAACTCAAAAAATTAGACAATAAGATAACAAATAACCCAATCAACAAATGGGCCAAGGACCTGAACAGACACTTCTCAGAGGAGGACATACAATCAATCAACAAGTACATGAAAAAATGCTCACCATCTCTAGCAGTCAGAGAAATGCAAATCAAAACCACCCTAAGATACCATCTCACTCCAGTAAGATTGGCAGCCATTATGAAGTCAAACAACAACAAGTGCTGGGAGGATGTGGGGAAAAGGGTACACTTGTACATTGCTGGTGGGATGGCAAATTGGTGCAGCCAATTTGGAAAGCAGTATGCAGATTTCTTGAAATGCTGTGAATGGAACCACCATTTGACCCAGCTATTCCCCTTCTCGGTCTATTCCCTAAAGACCTAAAAAGAGCATGCTACAGGGACACTGCTACATCAATGTTCATAGCAGCACAATTCACAATAGCAAGACTGTGGAACCAACCCAGATGCCCTTCAATAGACGAATGGATAAAAAAAATGTGGCATTTATACACAATGGAGTATTACTCTGCATTAAAAAATGACAAAATCATAGAATTTACAGGGAAATGGATGGCATTAGAGCAGATTATGCTAAGTGAAGCTAGCCAATCCCTAAAAAACAAATGCCAATTGTCTTCTTTGATATAAGGATAGTAACTAAGAACAGAGTAGGGATGAAGAGCATGAGAACAAGATTAACATTAAACTGGGATGAGAGGTGGGAGGGAAAGGGAGAGAGAAGGGAAATTGCATGGAAATGGAAGGAGACCCTCAGGGTTATACAAAATTTCATACAAGAGGAAGTGAGGGGAAAGGGGAAAATAATACAAGGGGGAGAAATGAATGACAGTAGAGGGGGTAGAGAGAGAAGAGCGGAGGGGAGGGGAGGGGATGGGGATAGTAGAGGATAGGAAAGGCAGCAGAATACAACAGACACTAGTATGGCAATATGTAAATCAATGGATGTGTAACTGATGTGATTCTGCAATCTGTATACGGGGTAAAAATGGGAGTTCATAACCCACTTGAATCAAAGTGTGAAATATGATATATCAAGAACTATGTAATGTTTTGAACAATCAATAATAAAAAAATTAAAAAAAAATCTTTCTAATAATTATCACACTGGAAGTGAGAGGAGTAGAAGTAAACATAAAATGGTACAATCCTCTGCCAACTTAGTGTTCCTGGTTATTCTAAACCATTTCAATCTTCATTATGCCATAGTTCTTCAGGTGGTACATATGAATGTCAAAAGGCATGTTTTCTTTTGATTGAAATAATGATCCAAATTATTGAAATTTATTGCTGATTCATTTAGTTATACTATATTTTCTATAATCCCATCAATACTGAAAATCACTAACACTTGTATTTTCTGCAATATTTTATGTTAGTTTTTGAGAATTCTAAACTATATTGTCTCAAAAATAGTCCTATTTTATAGGTTTTTTTTCTGTATTTTTATTCTATACTAGGAACTTGTGCAATTTGTTATTGTGGGAAAAAGCAAGTTTTTTAAAAAAATATTTTACTAGTTGTTGGTGGACCTTTATTATAATTTTTATATGGTGCTAAGAATCAAACCCAGCGCCTCATACATGCCAGGTAAATGCTCTACCACTGAGCCATAGCTCCAGCCCCAAACAAGAAAGTTTTAAAAGCATATAAGGTCATGGAAATCTACCTCATATGTCTCACTAAATTATTAGTTCTAAAAGACATGTATTTTTCTCTCTATTTTTGCTATTATTATATTTTTATATATTGAGTGCTTATAGCAAAGACAGGCATAAAATAGGCATTTAATAAATATGTATTGAATAAATGAATTCATATGTATTCAATAATAAAGGAGTTTGATATGTAAATTCACAAATATCGAAGTTTTTCTTTAACCTGTAGCATTTGGAGCAAAAGTGAACAAAAATGAGCTTAGAAATATTTATGTTAAAATTATAAAATAATATTCGTTCAAAAGGATATAAATAAAAAGGCTTTGTAGATAAAATACTGAGTTATCATGAAAGCAGCAGAAGGAATGCTCTTACATGTTTGTGTTAATTTTCAAATTTCTTTTTAAATAATGAAGAACTTAAATAATAGAGATAACTATAGACTGTAACTCTTGAAAAACCTGGTGATATAAAAATCTAAATATTGTTTTCTTTCCACAAGATGGCAGCAAAGATTCATTTTAGAATCACTAAAAAACAGTCATACTAAATAATGTGGAGAAGTGATGGGAGGGGAGGGGAGGGGAAGGGGGGAAAGGAAGGGCAACAGAATAAAGTAGACACTAGTATTGCTGTATGTATATATATGACTGTATAACTAATGTGATTCTGCAACCTGTACACTCAGAAAAATGAGAAATTATACCCAATTTGATTCAAATGTATGATATGTCAAGATCATTGTACTATCATGTGTAACTAATTTAAAAAAATAAAGAAGTATAAGGCTGGGTTTGTGGCTTGGTGGTAGAGTGCTCACCTAGCATGTGTGAGACCCTGGATTTGATCCTCAGCAAATAAATAAAGTAAAGCTAAAATAAATAAGTAATTTTTTTTTTTAAAAAAGCAAGTGTATAAAGAATGTGGGTTTTTGTTTTTGCTGTTCCTTAAGGAACCAACTGCATCAGAAAGTTTCTACTATTGATGCTAATTTTTGTGACTTTTTATACTTCTGTCTTCTAAACTCTGTGTTTTCATTTCATTTTTAAAATAATGACTACATAACAATGTTTTGGTCAATGACAACAAATACTCCAGTGGTTCACCAAGATTACAGTGAAGCTGAAAAGATTCTACCCCTATCATTTTAGTGCAATGCATTGTTCATGTGTTTATGGTGGTGATACAAACAATTCTGTTCTGCCAGTTGAATGAATGTGTAGCACATACAATTATGTACAGAACTTACTGACAATAAGTAGCTGTGCTATTGATTTATGTCTTCACTGTTCTACTTTTTGTTGTTTTACAGTATATTTCTACTTGTAAACATGTTTACTGTAAAACTCATGCCATTTTATACTAGCAGCTGCTTCACATATTTCTTATTATGTCTCTTGTTTCCACCCAGAGGCCACTTCAAGTGATTACCCTATGCCATCTAGACCTGTGTAAGCTTACTCTATGATATTTATACAGAAAGGAAATCACTTAATGTCACATTTCTCAGAATGTATCTGCATTGTTAAACAGAATATGACTATACATGGACTATACATGGAGATTAAACTTAAATTATAAATCCAAGCATGTTACTATCCAATTAAAAAACTTTAATAATTCTTTAAAACATAAGGAATAAAAATTAATGCCTTTAGTTTATTCACTCAAATAATATCAGTAACTTTTTTATAAGACATAATGCATGCTTTATGCCAGGGATAGAAACATGAATAATTTATGGAGCATTCCACTTGGGAACTCTACATTTGTAAAGACATAGCAGCAACAAAGTACTTATCTAGGGAAAAGTATGATTCAGAGATTAAAAGAGGAATGGTAGTGAGGAGTGAATTTGACTCTGGGATATCCATGTCATGGAAAAGAACTGGGCTTGAAGAGCAGTTTGGGAATTAATATGTAAGTCTATTTGAGAAATATATAAGCATAATTTTTTAATATATTGATTCTCCAGTTTTAAAAGTCATATGTGGCAGATAAGAGGACATTTAGAAACTATAGAATTGAACTAAATTCACCCAGATCATAGCTACTGCTTCCTAATATATTTTGATATTCATAAACTTTTTCAGACTTATAATACAATTTACATGAGTATACTTTGAATATTTATGTCTACAAATGTATACCTAATAACTGGGTGCAGTGGCACATGCCTGTAATCCCATCAACTCGGGAGGCTGAGGCAAGGAGGATGGTAAGATAGAGGCCAACCTTAGCAACTTAGTGAGACTCTGTCTCAAAATAAAATATTTAAAGGGCTGGGATGTAACTCAGTGCTAAAAAGAGCCTGGGTTCAATTCCCAGTACCAAATAGATTAATATATATCCTTCTACATATCAGAAATGAGTCAATAATATGCATCCTGTTTTTGCAATTGTGTTTCACTTGACAATAAATCAGGAAGAAAGATGTGATGAGAGCAACAAATGAGACTGAAAAGGAATTGTCAGTAACCTGAATTAGAATCAGGAGAAAATAGCCATATATAATAAAAACTGAAAAACTTTAAAAAATATAATCAAATGCTGCAGAGTTATTGACTGATAAAAGAAGTAAGAGCATCCAGTTGAATTTGGCAATTAGTATCCTAGATAGTGACCTGAACAATTTTAGTGGTCTCAAGTAGGTGGAAACCTGACACAGATTAAAACAATGGGAAGCTGAGAAAGGACTAGTGAACTGGGAAGGTTCTTTTGAAAATAGTGCAGAAGAGTTTCCTTTTCCCACATTCTCACCACTTCTTATTTTTTTTTATAATAGTTATTTTAACAGAGTATGAGGTATATATCTGTGTGGTTTTGATTTTCATTTTCCTGATGATTAGAGATGTTGAGCAATTTTCATATGTCTATTGGCCATCTGAATTTATATTCATTTGAGATGTCTATTTATGTTCTTTGCCCATTTTCCAATCCAACTACTTGTGTTTTTGGCATCAAGTATTTGGTTTTGTATTTTGGGGTATTAATCTTGTACCAGGTTCATGGTTTCCAAATGCTTTCTCTCATCAAATAGGTTGCCTTTTTATTTTATTGTTTGTTTCTTTGCTATACCAAAGTTTTTAGTCTGATGTAATACCATTTACTGATTTTTGGTTTAGTGGTCTGTGGTATTTGTGTCATACAAAAAATATATGGCCAAGATCACTGCCAAAAAAGTTTTTCCTTTAGGATTTATACAGTTACTAGTTTTATGTTGAATTCTCTAATCCATTTCAAGTTAATTTTTGTGTATGATATGTGATAGTGGTTCAATTTCTTCTTCTTCTTCTTTTCTTTCCTTTATATTTTTTATCTATCTCTCTCTTTCTCTCTGAGGGATACTGGGGATTGAACTCAGGGCCACTTCACAACTGAGTTACACCCACAGCCCTATTTTGTATTTTATTTAGAGACAGAATCTCACTGAGTTGCTTAGCACCTCGCTTTTGCTGAGGCTGGTTTAGAACTCAAGATGCTCCTGTTTCAGCCTCCTAAACTGCTGAGATTACAGGCATGTGCCACCGTGCCCAGCTTTTATTTCCTTTTTTTTTTCCATCACATCATATACAGTTTTTCTAGCACTATTAGTTGAAGAGACTATCATTTTCACATTATGTTTTCTTGATATCCTTGTAAAACATTGGTTGACCAAAAATAGATGGGTTGCCGCCTATAATCCCAATGGCTCAGGAGGCTGAGGCAAGAGGATTATGAGTTCAAAGCCAGCCTCAGCAAAAGCAAGGCACTAAGGAACTCAGTGAGACCCTGTTTCTAAATAAAATACAAAATAGGCCTGGGGATGTGGCTGAGTGCCTGAGTTCAATCCCTGGTATCCCTCACACCCCAAAATATATATGTTTATTTCTGGGTTCTCTAGTCTGTTTAATGTTTGTTTTTATATCAGCACTGTACTGTTTTGATTACTATAGTTTTGTGATATATTATAAAGTAACTTTCTTTTTTCTCAATATTGCTTTGGCTATTCCGGGTCTTTTGTGATTCATTATGATTTTTAGGGATTTTTTTCTACTTTTGTAAAAAATGCCATTGGAGTTTTGATATGTATCAAATTGACTTTGCAGATTGCTTTGGGTAATATGGACATTTTAATAATGCAAATTCTTTAAATTCATGAACACAGGATGGCTTTCCATTAATTTGACTTTTAAAAATTTCTTTCATCAATGATTTATAATTTTCAGTGTATAAATCTTTCATCTTCTTAATTTATTTATAAGTACGTTTGTTGTTGTTGCTAATATAAATGGTATTGTTTCTTAATTTCTCTTTTAGATATTTTACTGTTTATGTAAAAAAACACCACTGATTTTTTTGTATGTTGGTTTTGCGTCTTGTAATTTTACTAAATTTGTTTTATTAATACTTGCAATTTTGTATAGTCTTTAGGATTTTGCAAGTAAATCATGTGATCTGCAAACAGAGGTAATCTTACCTCTTTCCTTTGAATTTAGGTACTTGCTTATTTATTTATTTATTTATTTATTTATTTATTTATTTTCATGACTGATGGTTCTGGCTAGGATTTCTAGTGCTATGCTGAATAGGAGTGATGAGAGTTGGCATTCTTGCTTTGTTCCAGAGGGAAAAAAAATGGATTTTCTTCATTGATTATGATGTTAAGTATATGTTTTTCATATATGGAATTTATTGTGTAAAGGTAAGTCTCTCTTATATCTGTTTTATGCCAAGTATAAACTCATTATATATATATATATATATATATATATATATATATAGAGAGAGAGAGAGAGAGAGAGAGAGAGAGAGAGTTTTTAATCATGAAAAGATGTTGAATTGTCAAACAATTTTTTTTTTTTTTTGCATCTAGTGAGATGATCATGGGTTTTCATTTTCCTTTCATTCTATTAATGTTGTATATCACTTTGACTGATTCTCATGTTGAATTATCCTGGCATCTCAGAGATAAATTCCACTTGACTGTGGTGCATGATCACTTGTGCCCTTTAACTAATATTTTATTGAGGCTTTTCATGTGTATGTTCATCCAGAGGTATTGGCCTGTAGTTTTCTTGAAGTATTTTTGGCTGGCTTGGAGTCAGTGATGCAGACCTTATAATATGAATTTAGAAGTATTGTCTCTTCTAATTTTTGGACATTTGTTAGAATCTATCCAGGGAGCCATAAGGTCTTGAGCTTTTTCTTGTTGGAAGCTTTTGATTACTGATTCAATATCCTCCTTGGTCTATTCAGGCTTTCTATTACTTCCTAATACAGCCTTGGTAGGTCCTATGCTTCTAGGAAAACATCTGTTTTCTAGGTTACTAAATTTTTGTGTATAGTTATTCATAATAGTCGTTTATCATCTTTTTAAAATCCATGCTTTGTCTTTTCTAACAGTTCTGATTTTATAATTTGAGGTATTTTTCCCCTTAGTCTTGCTAATGGCCTATCAACTTTATCTTTTCAAAAAATCAACTCAGTTTTATTGTTTTTTTTTTCTATTTTTCTATTCTCTATTTCTGCTGTGAATTTTATTATTTCCTTCTTTTTGCTAGCTTTGGGTATGGTTTATTCTTTTTCTAAAAGTTCCTTGAGTTATAAATGTAGGTAATTTACTTGAGATCTTTATTATTAGTTGTAGGAATTTAACACAATAAACTTCCCTCTTAGTACTGCCTTCACTGAATCACACAAGTTTGGGATTTTCAATCTTGTTTGAAGAACTTTTAAAATTCCCTTTTGATTTCCTCTTTATTTCGGTGGTTATTCAAGTACGTGTTGTTTAATTTACATGTTTGTGAATTTCCCAGTTGTGATTCTGTTATTTTTACTTTCATTACATTGTGATCTGAGATTGTACTTGGCATAATTCCAATCTTCTTAAAACTATTAAGTTTTTTTTTTTTAAATTTTTTATTGTTGGCTCTTCAAAACATTACATAGTTCTTGATATATCATATTTCACAATTTGATTCAAGTGGGTTATGAGCTCCCATTTTTACCCCATATACAGATTGCAGAATCACATCAGTTACACATCCATTGATTTACATATTGCCATACTAGTGTCTGTTGTATTCTGCTGCCTTTCCTATCCTCTACTATCCCCCCTCCCCTCCCCTCCCCTCCCCTCCCCTCCCCTCTTCTCTCTCTGCCCCCTCTACTGACATTCGTTTGTCCAAAACTATTAAGTTTTATGCTGTGAACTAACATATGTCCTATCCAGGAAAATGTTCCATTGTGTTCGAGAAAAATTTGTATTGTGCTATTGCTGGGGAGCAGTTCTGTATGTGTTTGTTAGGTCGGTTAAGTCTAGAACTTAGTTTAAGTTAGCTCTTTCCTTTCAAAATTCTGCTACTCTTTCATCCATTATTTTAAGTGGAGTATTGAAGTCTCCTATTATTTCATTGCTATCAATTTCACCCTGTAGCTCTGTCCATGTTTTGTATATTTTAGTGTTTTAATGTTCTATGTATATGTATTATCATTGGTATATCTTTCTGTTAAATCAAAACTTTTACCATTATATATTTTTTTTGACTCTAGTGACTATGCTTTTCACTTGAATAATTCTATTATTTTTGATATAAATATGTCCACTCTGATCTCTTAGGTATCATTTATATCTATGAGAATATCTTTATATCTACAGTGAGTCTCTTATATGCCTCATATTGCTGGATATTTTTTTTAATCCATTTGGGCACGGTATGTTTTTTGATTGGTAGTTTAATTCATTGTAATGTAAAGTGATTATTATATAAGCACAACTATTTCCATATTGTTATGATTATTGATAGATAAGGACTTACTATTGCCATTTTATTATTTTCTGTCTGTCTTGCTATTTTATTTTACTCTCTCTTGCTCTTTTCTTTTGGTATTTCATGATTTTTTTTTAGAAATGATTTGGTTTCATTCTTTTCACTTTATCTTTTATGTACCTTTCCTTTATGGCTACCATGAAAATTGTATACCTTTTTCTGTACTTATAATGGTCTATTTTAGTATTTTTTAAACTGACATAAAATTATATATATTTAGGTGTCCTGTGATTTTTTTTTTTTTTTTGAGAGAGAGAGAGAGAGAGAGAGAGAGAGAGAGAGAGAATTTTTTAATATTTATTTTTCAGTTTTTGGTGGACACAACATCTTTTTTATTTTATTTTTATGTGGTGCTGAGGATCCAACCCAGTGCCCCGCGCATTCCAGGCAAGCGCGCTACCACTTGAGCCATATCCCCAGCCCCTCCTGTGATGTTTTGATGTGTACATACATTGTGTGATGTTCAAATTAGGTAAACATATCTATCTCCCTAAATATTTATCATGTCTTTGTGATGAAATCACTCAAAATAATTTCTGTTAGTTTTTAAAAGAACTATAGTACAATATTATTACCTATACCTATCCTACTGTGCAATAGAATAGAAATTCTTTTTTCTTTTCTACCTATAACTTAATACTTGATAATCAATCTTTCCCTAACCTTCACCCTCAGCCTCTGACAACCACTATTCTTCTCTCAACTCCTATAAGATAAACTTTTAGAAATTCTACATATGAGTAAATTCATATATCACTAAAATTTCTGTGCCTTACTTCATTTAATAAAATGATCTTATTTTATGCTTGTTATTGCAAATGATAGGATTTTATTCTTCTTATAGCTATATAGTATTCCATTGTGTTTATGTACCAGATTTTCCTTGTTTATTCATCAGTTGATGGACATTTAGTTTTTTTTTCCATTTCTTGATTATTGTGAATGGTGATAAAATGAAAATGGAAGTGCAGATGTCTCTTTGACATACTCATTTCATTTCCTTTACACATATATCCAGGAGTGGAATTGCTGGATCATATAGTATTTCTAATTTTAATTTTTTGAGGAACCTCCATGCTGTTTTTCATAATGGCTATATTAATTCACCATAAGAAGATGAATTAATTACCAATGTGTGCAAGGGTTCCCTTTTCTTTATTATCTTTATTCTTTTTGATAATAAACATTCTTACTTGAGATCACACATCATTGTGATTTTTACTTGTATTTCCCTGATGATTAGTGATGTTGAACATTTTTTGATATACTTGTTTTCATATTTATGTCTTCCTTTAGAAATTGTCTACTTATATCTGTTGCCCATTTAAAATCAGATTATTTTTTAATATTATTTATGTTTTGTTCTTCTTTGTTTTTGATTTGTTTGAATTCATTAGGCATTTTAAATACTAACCCTTTGTCAGATATATAACTGCTCTCATTTTCTCAAGTCCTTTTACACTATTGATAATCTATTTACTGTACAGAAATTTTTGGTTTGATGTAGTCCCATAAGTCTATTTTTGCTTTTGTTTCCTGTGCTTTTGGGTCTTAGTCGAAATATCCTTACCTATTCCAATATCCTAAAGCATTCCTGTGCTTTTAGGTAAAATATATATTTTAGGTTTACATTAGATCTTTTACTCATTTTTAGTTGATTTTTGTTACTGGACAGAGAGAAGGCTAGTCTCATTCTTCTACATGTATCCAGTATTCCCAGCACCATTTATTGAAGATTGCCCTTTCTTTAATGTGTGTTCTCATGTGATGTGTGGGATTACTTCTAGACTCTCCTGTTCATAATGGTCTATTTTAATTTGATGACAATTTTAGTTATACACAAAACCTCTACACTTTTACCTTCTACTCCACTCTATTCATTTTAAAATCTTGTATATATTATAAGTTGATTACCAAATGTCTGTGGTTGTAGTTAATGTTGTTATCTTTTACATTAAGGCTAAGTTGTGCAACTTAATTGCATAGTTATATTATTATGTATTTTATTACCTATTTGCCTTTGCCAATGACATTGTACTTCTTTAATGGTTTTATGGTTCCTAGCTCCAGATTTGATGGAAATTCCTATCTCTGCAGCAATCTTGGTGTTATGAATGAAGTTACCCCTCAGTAGTGCTCTGAAAGCATGGGGAAGCTACTCACTTACTTTGCCCATATGGAAAATTCAGGTGTCCAGATTTCTCTTGGTGCTGAATTGTGCACACTTGGGAAATGGGTTGAAGCACACAAATAAAACTATTTTTTTTTGCTACCCTATCTCTCTGTCTCTCCTTTATGTTGCTGCAGTTTGTTAATGGGGCTCCTAAATTTTCTTAAAGCAATTTTCTTATTTTCATTGATGGACAGCTGTCTGATTATTGTTATTGGTAAAGCAGATGAAGGTTAGTTTGTCTTACTTCTTCACCTTGCTGATGCCTTCTCTCTTACAATTAAAAGGAAAATGTATAATAGATTTGTTTTGTCGTTGAGGAAATGTTTATTTAATTTTTGTTTTTGTTTAAGTTTCCCAATGGTAATGCTGAAGTATATGACTTTTTATCAATATAAAAAATAAAATTAGAAAACATAATAAAAGCATTCATATATATTACTATAAAAAGGAAAATGAGAAGAGGTATAATTTATTTTACAACCTACCAATGAATACAAATGTATAGTTTTGAGAATATACGTACCTCTCTGGCTCACATGCTTTCTAACATTGTGAGGTGTGTCCATTGAAAAAGTTGTTGTTTTTTCCCCTTTTTCTTTTTGTGTGAAATATGTTGTAAACCACAGTTATAAAAATACTAGTAAACTTTTTAAAAGCATTTTAATTAAACTATATCTTGCTTTTTATTTAAAAAGGGTCATTATAATTACAATATGCAATTCTCTACAAGTTTCACAGATGTTAAATTCCACCTACACAGGAATCTGCTCCACATTACTAATCCCAATTTGACAATTAAATGTCCCTCAATATCCACTTGTTGATGAATGCTTGTAATCCCAGCTACTTAGGAGGCTGATGTAGGAGGGTCACACGTTGGAGGCCAGCCTGGGCAACTTAGTGAGATTCTATTTCAAAATAAAAAATAGAAGGGACTGGGGATGAAGCTCAGTGTTAGGGAACTTGCTTGGCATGTGCAAGGCCCTGGATTCAATTCCCTAGTAATGCCTCCACCCCATACAAAGTAGTCCCTCAGTAAATGTTTGCTAAATAAATGAATTGTGAATAATAGAACATTTCAAAATAATTTATTTTAATTTCAAACATCAGAGGGTCTTTATTACATGTTTTAAATATAGAAAGAGATTATTTTGACCTGAGCATTTTGAGCTAATGGGTATTTAACTTTAAATTTTAGGATCATGTTTCTTTTTTGCTCAGGAATATTATATATTTAATTATAAACATGACATTACTGATTTTTTTGTGTGAAAAAATTTGGGAGCATAAATGTCATTGTGTCAGTTTAATGTTTTGATCATTTCTCTCTTCAGTTATCAATTCACAATTTTTCCTTTTTATTTTTAAAATTATTTACATCAATATACAATTTTTTCTTGAAAATTTTTAGCTAAGAAAATTTAATACATTGATCACTTTGTCTCTATAGAATGTTGTCATTTATAACTGCAAGTATTGCAATTTTTTTTGATGACCACTATTTCTACTAAATCCAGTGTAGTCAGATGAAATTTTATTTATTATAATATTAGATGTTACATTTCAACTGTTTGCCAATTTATTTCCCCTTGCTTGTTTATTTGTCATATTCATCAATTTAAATAATGAGAACTTATATTTATTTCTTAGCTAATCTTAGGGAAAATATATAACAATTGCCTTCAGATAGTTTAAGATTGTGTTAAGAAGGGCTGGTTTGTTGTATGAATAAGTCAATTTTTCAATTTTTTCAAACACAATGTTTCATAGAAATGCTTTAGATTCAATTTAATTTTTGTTTTACTTTACTTGTAATGTACCTCTTCTTTTTTAGAACCATGCAAAATAAGTCTGCTTAATACATATCATGTAAATAAATTTTAATTATCATGTATTTGGTCACTTTTCTGTGGTTCTTGAATAATACATACTTAGGCTTTTTTCCATTTCTTTGAATTGCTAAGTTAATATAAATTATTTGTGGGAAATTGTATTGATAGAATGCTTATTGGTTGGTCATAAGGTAACTGAATGAAGGATTTATGAAAACAAAAGTAGAGTAGTTTAAAGGAATGAATAGATATAATATCATAATGAAAGAAAAAATTTAAATTAAATATTTTCCAGGACAATGTTCTAATACTAAAATTTTGCTATGAAATGTTCTCCCTTGGGAAGTGTGAAAACTTGTTATTCCAGAGCAGCCTGGGATCAGCATTAAGAATATGCTCTTGGGAGTAATATAACATAGTGGTTGAGTTGACCAGGAGCCTAATAGGCTTTTACCATATCTACTTTGTATGACTGAAATACAATGCCAATTTTATGTAGTATTTGCCATTAGAAAGTAGAAATTAAAAAATGATGTGACTAGTGCAGGTAATAAGATTCTTTAATAAAATACAGCCACATTTTACTAACCTATCAAATAATAGAAGTAATGATGACTTTCAAAGAATTTTGAAAATAAAAAGTGTTATGAAGTGTTGTTAGGTTCTATTACATTTTTTATTCACACATATTACTTCTCCGAGAAAGCAATTTTATAAAATGAAAAGTGGGAAAGAAAGAGGGTGTATATAACAGAAAGAAAAAATACAAATAAGAGGGAAAGCAGAAAACATCTGCTAAATACTTTAAAGGGCATCAGGCTCTAATAGGACCAGTTCATGAGTATTTGTTCACACAAAATAAAGGGAAATGCCAGATGTTTTGTCTTTAACTCTTTTAGAGTTAAAGAAGCATAAAATTTACTCTGTTTTTCTAAATGTTGGTAGCATTGTGAGTTTTAAGATCTCACACAATGAATAGTTCATTGGTTGAACTTTTGAATACCTCTGTCATTATTTGTTCACCTTTTTGTCATTGAAATAGATAAATATATACAAAAGATAATGATGTAAACAATAACTCTAAAAAATTAAAGAGTAGTTTAATCAATATAGGTTACTATAAAATTATATGATTTCATTCTTTTTAAAAATATTAAATAGTTCAGGATGCTTTAAAAAGTCAGCTAAAATGTCTAATTTTATATTCACTAGCCATCTGGAATTATCTTTTAATCATATTATTATATATTATAGAAATAATATATAACCATAATACTTACATTATTGTTAATAATACCTGAGAACTTGGGATCATTCTGTTGTTTTGTATTATATGTGACAAGAACAATTCAGTGCTTTCTCGTTTCCAGGTTCTTTGCATTTAAATTTTCATAAAAACTTACATGAATACCTAATTATTCCAGTTATTTTAGGTAAGGAAGATGAGGCATAAGGGTTTCAAATAAGTTATCATAGTTGGTTGATCATAAAGACTTGATTCAAATAGGCATTCTAAATTAATTGCTCATGTACTTAATGAGGAGTGATCAAAGCATTTTAAATATGCTTATTATCAAATATTTGGAGAATTATAGAATTAGCCCCAAAGAGTTCTAGTGCATTTTATAGTAACTTGCATAATGAACTTAAAGATAATTTCTGGTGGAAATGTGTTAATATGATCGACTCATTATGTGTCTTATAGTAGCCAAAGTTTAGTCTTTCATTTTTAAGTGACTGGTATAATAATACTAACACCAATATATTATAATTATACTACTGGTGATACCATTATATTATATGGTGGATATCTAGTACATGTATATTGAGTTAATTATGCATTAAAAATGCTCAGAGAAACTTGTCTAAAAAAGTGGGTGTAGTGTTTGAAAAATTACTTTTATTCCATGGAGTATATTTTAAAAAAATAATTGAACTTTCAGTTTAGGGTAGTTAAAGAGTCATATGCAACTCTGAAGAAACTGTAATAACAATTCGGTCTATCATTTACATGATTTTTCCCAAAGGTAACTTCTTGCTAGACTATAGTATAATTACCATAATGAGGAAATTGACATTAATTCAATGCACTCATTATAGTCAGACTTCCCCAGTTTTACACGTTCAGTCATGAGTTGTTTAATGATGTGGACATGTTCTGAGAAATGTGTTGTTTGGCTATTTTGTAATTGTAAGAACATCATAGAGTGTACTTACACAAGCCAAGATGGTATAATCTCCTACACACCTAGGCTATTCAATAAATGATATACACATATCTATATCAAAATATCTTTATCTTTATCTAAAACTGCCTGTTGATCCTGGGGCCAAAATATTCAAACAACATGAGATTAAATTCAGCACAAGAAAAATGATGCAATCAGGAAACACAGTAAACATGAGATGCATGAAGCTGCTTCTGGCATAACACAACATAATCTTCTATAGTAAACTTCATTTTTAAAAAAGAAAAATTCACTCTAAAATAATGATGAAAGTATAGTATAATAAACACACAAATCAGTAGCATTTATTACCAAGTGTTATGTATGTCATATTTTTGCATGTGCTATTCTTTTATATGAATGGCAGCACAGCAGGTTTGTTTATAACAGCATCACCACAGAACCCATGAATAATATGTTGTGCTACAACATTACTGTGGCAATGACATCACTTCCAAATGAGAAATTTTCAATTCCATTATTATTTTTGTGGGACCACTGTCTGACATGTGTTACATCATTGACTGAAATGATTATGTGGTGTACTTATTTATTTAGTTCCATGCAATTTTTTTCACTTATGTAAATTCATATAACTATCACAGCCAAGAAGTAAAACAATAATATCACCAAAAGGGTCCCTATTCTTGCACTTTTTGCACCCTACCCATCTCCCTGCACACTTCAACCCTACTTCCATAACACTTCACAATAACTAATCTGTTCTTCATCTCTAAAATTTGCCATTTTTGAATGTTATATAAATAGAATAATAGCAGCCTTTTAGAATTACCTTTTTTTTTTTCACTCAGCCTAATTTCCTGGAAATATATCCAGGTTGTTGATATTTCATTACTTTCTTTGTATTGTTGAGCAGTATTCTATGGTATGGATATGTCCATTTGTCCAAAGTTTTACTCAGTGAAGGGCATCTGGGTTGTTTCCAGTTTTTAGCTATCAGAAATAAAGCTGCTATGAACATATGTCTATATGTTTTTACATGAGCACAAGTATTATTTCTCTGTGACAAATGTTTCAAAGTACAATTGATAGGGCACATGGTAATTGTATAACTGCCACATTTTTTTGCAGTGGCTCTTTGGTTTTGCATTTCCACCAGCAATGTATAAGTGAATGTTTCTATACAACTATATCAGCATTTGATGTTGTAATTAATTTTAATTTTCACCATTCTGATAGTGTGTAGTAATATCTTATTGTGGTTTTAGCTTTCATTTCTCCATGGCAAGTGCTGCTGAACATCTTTTCAGATGCCATCTATTTATTCTATCTGGTTGCATATGGGTGGCAAATTTTATTTGCCATTTATATATCATCTTTTTTGAAATGTCTATTCATATCTTCTACTTATTTTTCTAATTAGACAGTTCTATGCTATTGAATTTTGAGAATTCTTTACATGTCCCAGATATTTGTCCATTATATAATTCTAGATACTAGTACTTTGCATGTTTTGTAAATATTTTCTCCTAATCTGTAGTTTGTTGTTTAGTACTCTTACAGGGACTGCCATGGTTTGGATAAATGTCCCCATAAGGTCTATGCATTAAAGGTGCCATTGGGAGGTGGTAGAACCTTTAAGAGATGGGGCCTAGTGGGAGAAAGTATGGCCTTTGTGGGGGTATGCAATTGAAGCGGGGGTATTGAGACTTGAGCCAACCCTTTCTCTCTCTCTTTTTGCTTACCAGCTGCCATGAGTTGAACACCTTTCTCTACCTTGTGCTTCTATTGCAATGTAGAGTCTTGTCACAGGAACAAAAGCAACAGGCCAACCTACTATGCACTGAGACCTCTGAAACCATGATCTGAGATAGCCCTTTCCTCCTCATTATTTGGTTTCTCGGATATTTTCCCATAATAACAGAAAATGGACTAATGTAGAGTGTTTTGCAGAAGACAAACTTTTAATTTTGATGAAGTACAATTTAGTAATTTGTATAGGTTTTACCTTTGGTGTCAACATTAACTATTCTTCCCCTAGCTCTACATCCTAAATATATATATATATATATATATATATATATATATATATATATATATATATATATATATATTTTCTGTTTTCTCACCAAAGTCTATAGTTTTCTGTTTACCTTTAAGTTGTGATTTATTCTGAATGGTTTTGTATGAAAAGAAGAGGTCTAGATTGAATTTGCTTTATTTGGGGGGGGTTGCCTATGTATGTTTAATTGCTCTATTATCATTGGTTGGAAAGACTGTCCTTTCTCCACCGAATTTCATCTATATATTTGTCAAAAAAAAAAAACAGTTGGACATACTTATGTGTATTTATGTAAAGATATTTTAAGATATAGTTGTTGTTGTTATTGGTACCAGGGATTGAACCTAGGGGTTTTTAACCACTGAGACACACTCCCAGCCCTTTTTTGTATTTTATTTAGACACAACGTCACACTGAGTTGCTTAGGGCGCCTTAAGTTGCTGAGGCTGGCTCTGAACTCAAGACCCTCCCACCTCAGCCTCCTGAGCCGCTGAGATTACAGGTGTGCACCACAGTGCCCAGCAAGATATAGGTATGTTAAGGAAAAGAAAGGTAGAATTACAGAACAGAAGTCAGTAAACTTTTTCTGAATGGGTTCAGATAGCCAATATGTTTTGCCTTTGTGGTCTCTGTCACAATTCTGTTAAAACCAGTCATACCCATATTTAAATGAAAGGGTGTTATTGTACTCCAATTACACTTTATTTGTAAATGTACTATAGGCTGCAGTTTCCAAATCCCTCCTCTGAAGAAAAGAGTAAGAATTAAGGTAAAATTTCATTATCAAGAAAATATTAGATATTTAGGAAACACTACTAAATTCCTTCTAGCATTGTAGTATTTAACACGCTAATGGCTTTGCTATCATTTTAGTCATTATTTCTCAACTGAGTAATATATAAAACCATTTTAAAGGGAAAGCACGATTTTATATTCTTAGGGTTATTTAAATTACTTTTACTATAGTGCTACTTAAATATGTAAAACCAAATATTGGTATAATTTTCTTTTATATATAATATATAAATTTTTGTGAGTGAAACTATAATACAAGTAAAATTAATTTTGTAATATTAATCTGATGAAATTAATTTTGTGTCAATAAAAATAAATTACTTTGTTAAGATGAAAATGATCAGACTGATTTAAATTTGATATGACTGTGTGATGACTGAATGCTCTATATTTTTTGCTGCTTGGACTCCTTTGAATTCATTGCTCATTGAACATATTGATAATGATTTGGAGTTAATTTTGCAAATTCATTAGTTACATACAATTTTCTTTTCTTCTTATCCTGTAACATTTCTCGTACTATTTTCATAAACACAACATGGGTACTGAATTTATGAAGTAATTCTTAGACTTGAGATGGTTTTAGAAGATCTAATATACATAATTTATATTTTTATTTATGTAAATATATAATTTATATTTTATATTAAATATTTTATAAATGAGAACACAGAATTTTATTTATTTATTTATTCTTTTAAATTTGTTTTACTTAGTTACATATGACAGCACAGTGATCTTGACATATCATACATTTAAATCAGATGGGATATAATTTCTCATTTTTCTGAGTATACAGGTTGCAGAATCACATTGGTCATGCAGTCACATATATACACGCAGTAATAATAATGTCTATTTCATTCTAAAAAGTATTTTGTTAACAATAGTGCCCATAAATATGTCCATGGACCAACATGTTAATCTTGATCTTTTTCTTTTTAAAAGGTAACTGCACAGTCTTTTATGGTAATAATATCTGCCCAAACATAACTCTAGAGTATTAACAAAAATGAGAATACTGTATATAATTAACCTATAGGTATTGTTTGGTATAATTATTCTGAAGGATTCTCATAGAATTCTTGTCAGAATCTAATCAGTAATATGATGTTCTTCTAATCTATAACAATGTATTTTTGCATTATTATATAATAACTTTTTCCTGAATAAATATTACATTTAAAGTATTGGAATTAAAAATAAATTGAATGCTTTCTCCTTGACTTGGAACAGATTTTTTTTCCAGTTTAAGAAATTAGATATTTACATTAAGTACTATCAGTGGTTAACATTTATCAAATTCTTACTAGTTTCCAGGTTCTATTCTGGGTTCTTCACAAATACTACATCATGTAGTCATAGAAAAACTTTATAGGGTAGGTACTATTATTTGTCCCTTTTAATAGAAGAAATAACTAAAGTACAGAAAATTTAAGTAATTTTCCTTCTATCTCACGGCTAATAAAATGATATAATTCAAAGCAGGCAATTGAACCCAGTAGCCTGTTCCTTTTATCCTTTCTCAATATAGTTTTTTTCCAAAGGGAAGTTATATCATTGGTTTGGCTTTTCAGAGCTCACCTTTAAGTCATTGATTCTATAAGCTGTATCTTATCATCTTATACTCCATTGTCAATATGCTCAGTAAATTGACATACTGTTTTTGTCTTATTATGTAATTGGGGAAAATGTCTGGCCATTATAGTGCCCAAATTTGATTATGTGTTTAGCATTAAAATTAACAGGGCTTAAATTGATCTTAGTGTTTTTCAAAAAAATCCATTTATACTTATAGAGTAAAATTTTCCAAAATAAAATTTTTTACTTTTTTTCAGTGATTGCTTGGAAATTTAGACTGTTTCTACAAGTTCAAGTCACTAGATTGATATTATTATCATGTTTCAATAAGTGCTTGTCCCCATTAAAACTAATGCTACGGAGTTCAAATGCTTATAGATTAATATCTTAAATTACCCTAATGCAAATTTTATGGTCTCATTGATTTTTTGTGTCTGTTTAACTGTTAATGTAATGGTAAAGTTATACAAATATATGTTTGGTTATAATTCTGAGGGTCATAATAACAGAGATTTTATGTTTTAAATAAGCAGTGTAATTTAGTAGTTTTAAAACCAGAAATAAAGGCATTCCAGAGGAATTTAGGAATAATCAGAGCAATGAAATCAGAGGAAAAATGCGGTGAGTTTCAATAACACATGCAGTATTATTCATGTATATGCATGTAATACATATTTGTGCATAACAAATTTTAATTATATATGTATAAAAAGCAAAAATATGCTATATATAATAAAATTGTTTTAAGTTACATAGCTTAAATAAGAAGTTGCTAAAAATTTATAATTCCTTGCAATTTTATTAATTTAATCAGCAAATTTGAATGAGGCCTACTACAATTTATTTGGCCCAGAAATGTGTTGTCTCAACTTTTTAACATGTTAAAATTAAAGTATGTAGTTTAATTCATGTTAAATTTGCAAACTCATTGCCAAAACTTTGGTAAAGCAATGATTTACTGGAAAGTCCTCATTGCATACTAACTTAAATGTGTGTAGGTGCATGTTTATCTAATTGTCATCTCAGCTGAATAACTTGCAAATTGGTAACCAAAGAAAGTATTAAATTTTAATTTAATTTGAAATTTTAATTTCAGCTCAAACTTAATAAAAATTATTACATTAGGATGCAACTTTGAAAAGTATTGCGTGCAGAGGAGCATAAAGTAGGTTTATAAGATGAAAAGTTATTACAAATGGAGCAAATATTTTGTTACTGGAACATTATATGTGCAGCTTTAAAGCAGCAAACAAGTGATTTATACTACTAATTGGAGAAAAAAATACCTCAGAAGATAAAGCTGACTTTCATTTTGTTATAGAGATATTTGAAAAAGGAATTCTGGTAACACTCCAGGCAACCCAATCAAAGATTGAATGAACTGCCAAATCTCTTGGAACAGATCAGAGAATTTTCAAAACTAGAAAAGGTTGGTGTGATGATTCATACATCATGAAAATCTATCTCTCAGATGCTGAGCATGTAACTTTCAAAGGCCTCCTGCTGACTTCCAAGTGACACTGTTAACTTCCAGGGATCCATAAGTCCTGTAAGGAGGAAAGGAAACTGTGAATTTAAATAAATAGGGAATATAGATAAAATGTTGATATTATTTGAAATGTCAGAGATTATGCAATCAATTCTGAACGTGCTGAAGAATGAAAAGAAGTATTTCTCTCATGGAACTCTATATCTCTGAAGTACCTAGGAAGCTTTGAGTTTTGAAATATTGAGAATGTTCCTATTATTCTCCAGGAGATAAAAACCTTATTACATAGCAAATGTCCAAAAGAACTCTAAATCTATAGATGGTCTCACTTTTTTCCTAGAATCACATGGCAATTCCAAACAATGACTGGGAAAGCTAGAGAAAAGCTAAAGAGAGTGTAAGAAGGATATACTAAGATAGAAGAGTGCAATGAACAGGTGGTCTCCAATACTTTAAAGTCCATTTAAGGAGGAGCCAGCTAAAGAAGCAGTAAAAACGGTAGGCAGAGAGAAGGGAAAAAAATTCTGATGCAATACTGTATCACGGAAAGGAAGAAAAGATAGGGTTTCCAGAAGGGAGTGATCAACTCTGTCAAATGCTGCTACTAGATTGCTAAATAGGATGAAGTTGAAACATGTCCATTGAATTTAATTATAGGAAGCTAACAAACTTAAGGAAAGTGGTTTTTATGGAGTAGGGGTGGAGGAGAGATTATATTTTTCTAAGAAGTTAATGGGAAAAAGGATGGAGACTGAATTTAAATAATTTTCTGACAAGTCTCAATGTGCAAAGGATATGAGCTGAAGGAATACTTGGTGAGAATTTTTGAAAGTCTGTTTAGAGAAAATATTCAGAGAGATAATTATAGGGGAATAGTGGTTTAAACTGCAGATTTATGACTCAGTTATAATGTTAATTTAGTGAATGGCAAGTGGCATCAAAAATAAAAAATAAAGGGAAATGATAAGAAAATATCAATGCACTATGCATATTAAGGTAAAGTTATGACATATATAACATGTACATATTGACTTACAATGTAGTATATATTTCTTTTTTAATGGGAAGTCGTGCACTGGGGATTGAACTTTGGACACTTGACCATGGAGGCACATGCCCAGCCCTATTTAGTATTTTGCTTAGCACATTGCTTTTGCTGAGGCTGGCTTTGTACTCCTGAACCTCCTGCCTAAGCCTCCTGATCCACTGGGATTATAAGCCATACTGGGCTAATATATATTTCTTGTGCATTGTAATAAAGACAAATGCACTTTGGAAGAGAAAGTATTAAATATTAGCAAAGATTATGGACAATGTGAGAAGATGACATGTACTTTTTAAAGAGGAGAAACATATACTATTTTTTTTTTTGTATCAGAAGGTAGGAAGAGAACATTGGTATTAATGTAGGTGACTGACATATTTGGTAACAGAATTTTAAAGGAATTCCTGTCTGATGTCTCTAATGATTTTAGTTAAGCAGGATATAATTATCTATTGAAAATAAAGGGTATAAAGTGGATATCATGGTATGTAAGAATGGAAGAAATTTTAGATATTTTTATAGGAATTAGATCATAATAATTAGAGATTTATATTAAAATTCTAAGTAGGTGATGCTGTTGATTGAATTTAAATAAATGTCAGTTTGAGAGTGTTCATCTGTCTGAATGGGGACAAAGGCACAGTACACGTGGGTTTTTGGATCTAGTTTGGAGATTTTGAAAGAACAAATCAATAAGGGAGGTTTAGGGTAATGGTAACAAAATGATTGAAATAAAAGATTTCATTATTAATTGAAGTATACAAAACTGATGTTTTGGAAAAAATGAGGAGGATAATAGAGCTAAAGTCTCAAAAATATGGAAGAACAGTTGGAGTTGGGACTCTTGTTCTGGAAAAAGGGAATTTTTATCTGAGAATGGAATGTTTGTGATTTTGGAAGTGGAAAAATTTTGTATGTTTTAAGGTATTGGTGGAAATGGTATGAAATATACCATTAATGAAGAGCAAATCTGAGAGCCATCAAAACATGATGCTGGGTAGATCATTCATGTTAGGCATTCAGTGTCTTGAGATGATTCCAAAAATAAGGGAGGCAAGGAATACCCTGAGATAGGTACTAAAATCTTTAGTGAGCAAGATACATTGGGGAGCATGTTGGTAGATGAAAACAAGGAAAAAGAATTTTGAAAGGCTTTTGTGGAACAAAGCGATAATGAGTACTCCAGGCCTACTTCTAACCCATGCACTACCTAAGATAAGGACATTACCTAAGAGTACCAGTTCTGGATTCAAACTGCCTGGATTTTATTACTGGCTTCATCTCTCTATATTTATGTGGATTTGAGAAATTTAGTTGATCTATATTCCAGTTTCCTATTTGTAAAATGTGAATATAATTACCTAATTTATGGGATTACTCTAATAATGAAATAAAATGAATTTATAAAATCTATTCATGAAATTCGTTTGTATATTGCTTTATTTTAGTACTTATGCATAGGAAGTATACAGTAGATGACATTAGATGTTAGTTATCATCATTAGCTATTATTTTCTAAAACATTAAAAAATAAAATAAGTAGTCTGTGCTTGAGAGATTTTTTTTTTTTTTTTTTTTTTTTTTTTTTTTGTAAAAGGAATGTTTAAGGAAAGCTGTTTGTTGGGATTATCTGATTTTATAGGGGGAGTTATACAAATCTCAGTGCAAAGGTTTTGTGGGGAAAGGAGGAATTAACACCAGGCAGTATGGCAGTTCAGGGATCTGATATACTGAAAATTGTAGCAATGACACTAGAGCTAAAGATAGCTGCTTAACAGTATAATTGCCACAGTGGCACTCCATAGACTACCCAAAAGCTGGAGAAAAAATCAGGAGTTTGAGACATATTGTAAATTTAATTTCAGTAGCTATTTGGAGGAAGGACAATACTTTGGCTTTACAGATAGCATCAATATATATGCTCTGGAATGGAGGTCCTATAGGCGTGAGATAGGGTGAGATAATTCTCTTTCTTCTAGTGTCAAGAGCTACAGTGAGATTAATTGTGACTGCCAACTGTGGGTAAATGAACACGAGTCACATGGTCTTTATTGGAAGTAGGAAGGAATACACATTTGGCATAGTTCCCACACATACTCAGTTTATATGCCATCCCTTTACCCTAATCATCATTATTTCTGTCATGATAATTATCATTATCTTAGGTTATCATTTACTTGTTTACTGATTGTTTTCTTTATTTGAATGCAAAATCAGTAAGAATAGTAATTATTTTTCTTATTTATCATAGTACCTCCAGTGTCTAGACAGCTACTATTATTTATTAAATAAAGATCCTCTAACTCTGCTGCCTGGTTGCTGTGTTCTGAGCTGCTTTCCTTTGCCACATTCTTCCACCATGATATTCTCCCTCACCTTGATCCCAGAGGTATGAAGTAGGCCAAGTATGGACTATAAAACTGAGTCAAAATAAACTTTCCTACTCTGTTAATCTTGACAGGTCTTTTGGTCACAGCAATGAAAAAGCTGACTAAAACAGAAATCGAAACTGAGAAGTAAGGTCATTGTTGTGACTAACCTGACCATGTGGTTCAGAAGCCTTTTGTTTGCAGAGAGGAAGAGTATTGAAAAGTTTGGCAATGTTTACTGGAAAAGTTTTAAGATGCTCAGAAGAACAACCAATAAGAGTAAAGATGGTAAAGACTGGGATTATGAGGTTTCAGAGGAAAAAGGCAACTCTATTGGAAATTGTTCTGGAGGTCATTCATGTTACATTCTCGAAAAGAAGTTATCTATATTTTTCCATGTGTGAGATTTTCCTTGAGGGTGAATTTAAAGGTTATGGACTGGTTAATCTGGCAGAAGAAATTATAAGGCAGCACAGCATTCAGGCAGTGGCATTGATATTGCTGGCAGCTTTTAATTAAGTTTACTTGATGATCAATGCAGAATGATTGAAAAATTTGCAATTGTTCAGAAAAGTGCAAATGTAAATGGAGTTAAAGACGGGATGGTTGTGCTGGACACTGGTGCATACCTATTATTCCAGTGAATTTTGAAGCCTGAGGCAAGAGAATTGAAAGTTTGAGGCCAGCCTCAGCAACTTATTGAAGCCCTGCACAGCTTAGCAAGATCCTATCTCAACATAAAAGTGTAGTGAATGTGGCTTAGATGTAAAGCATCTCTGGGCTCAATCTCAGTATACCCCCCACCAAAGGAAAAAAAAGTATATATGCTAAGTACTTTACACATAAACAATAAGAAAGATGACTTTAGGGCATCTCAGGAACTGGCAAGACCACATCCATCTCAGGGGTACCTAGGAAGTTGTTTCACTGTGCTCAGCCATGCAGGTACTCAGAGGCTGCAGAAGCTGCTGTAGTGATGGTATCAGGAGGCTTGGCTACTGCCCAAAATATAGCCAACCTTGGCATCAACCATGTGATACTGGTTCTGCAGGAATGCAGGATGCTGGAGTTAGAGGATCTTGGAGGCTTCCACCAAAATTTTAAAGGAAGGCGTAGGAGACCAGACAAAGCATAGTAGGGTCAGAGTCCTGTGGGATGCTCCTGAAAGGGTGATGCACAAAGATGTATAAAGGAAGCTGAAGCCACTGTGGAGAAGCCTGAGATTAAGAGATGCCAGTAATAGGGATGTATGCCTAGAAAAGCTAACAAAACCAAAACCAACCAACCAACCAAATAACAACAGCAACAAAAAAACAAGCAGAAACAAGTCAAGAGAGAGGCCATGGCCACAGGGTAGAGCTACGTAAGTCCTTTGGAGAGAACATCACAATACCATATTTTCTAACCACCAGATGTAGAGCTATAGTACTTGTTTGCCCAACTGGATTTCAGGTTTGCTTTGGGCTCATCCCTTCTTTCTATGTCCCTATTTCTCCATTATGGAATAAAAATGTTTTCTTTGTGTCATTATATATTGGATGTATGTAACTTGCTTTTGATTTTTATAGGAAAACATTCAAGAGTTTGCCTTGAGTCTTCAGTGAGAGTTCTGGTCTTAGAATTTTGGGTAATGTTGAAACTATTAAGACTATAGAGTACTCTTAAAAAATGGTCAAAATGTAATTTGCATCGTGAGATTAGCATAAGCTTTTGTGATCCAGGAGCAGAATGTTACAATTTAAGAGACAAGGTGTCACCCAAAGCTCATTTTTAGAGATGAAATAATAAGATTAATAATAAGAGAGGTGTAATCTAATCAGTGGATTAGTCCACTGGTGGGCTAACTGGGAGATAACTATAGGCAGGTAGGTTGTGACTGGATGAAGTAGGTCAATGGAGGTGTGACTTTGGGGTTTTTATTATGTCCCTGGTGAGCAAACCTCTCTCTGATTCCCTATTGCTATGTCCTGAGCTGTTTTCCTTTGCTGTACCTTTTCATCATGTATTGTACCACTTCTTGGGCCCAGAGATATGGAATTGATCAAGCATGGACTGTACCTCTGAAACCATGAGCCAAATACTCTCCTACTTATTTTTTTTTTCTTTTTTACTTTCAATTTAACGTACTAGTGTTACTTTGAAGATGATGTACATGTGGAGTTAGTTTGCTTATAAAAATATATTGCTGTAGCCAGGCATGGGCGTGTATGCCTGTAATCCCAGTGGCTAGGGAGGCTGAGACAGGAGGATTGCGAGTTCAAAGCCAGCATCAGTAAAAGCGAGGTGCTAAGCAACTGAGTGAGACCCTGTCTCTAAATAAAATACAAAAAAGAGCTGGGGATGTGGCTTAGGGGTCAAGTGCCCCTGAGTTCAATCCCAGGTAGCCAAAACAAAAAACAAAAACATATATATATATATATATATATATATATATATATATATATATATATATATAAACAAAAACATGAAGAGGCAAGTAAATAAGATAATGATGTCACTTAAAATATTATAAAGGAACCAAATACCATCATGTGAAAAGGAGTAATCAAAGATAGGAAGACAACTTTAAGGTGGTCAAGGAATGCTTTCTGAAGAAAGTGACATTAAGCTGGAACCCAATTGATAAAAGAAAGTAAACCATATATCATGAATTAGGAGCAAGAGCTCTAGGAAAGGGTTCTGTATCTCTGGAGGGCCTTAATTACCCTCTTAACGAAATTTTAAGTGTACAAGTATTGTTAATCATAGGTGCAATGTTGCATGGCAGAACTTTTTTTCTAACTAAACTATAAACTTGTTCATTATTAACTCCTTATATTCCCTTTCCCCTGCCTCTGGATACCACCATTGCTCTCTTTGATTTGATGAAATTGATGCTTTTTAAGATAGCTTTATAATCATATGTGTTTTTAGGCATTCTTTTATTCTTGAATGAGTTTCTGATTTGACTGAGGCAGTAGCATAAGTATTAGGGATGGCTTGCTAAAGCCCTTACCTGTGTACTAAATATTCTTATTGGACAAAATAGTATTAATGCTGTGAAATCAATATCTGTATGTATTCAGAACCTCTTCTAATATTTATATTGTGTCTTCTATTGAAGAACACATAACAGAACTAATTTTCTACCTTTACTCCATTCTTTTGTGAATGGTAATATTAAAGTCCTTATTAAGCATATTAAAATAAATAGTCTGAATTTTGAATGCATGGGAAAGAGGTAGTTACTAGATTTGTGTGCTTTTGGCATTCTCCTGGGAATTCTTGCTGGCAACATAGTCTGTAAATATTTAATCTTTTCTAGAAATTATCCTCAGAGGCTCATTCCATTAACTCGAGTGCATGCTACAAAAACATATTCATATACTATTGGCAGTACCTGAGAAGAGGAAGGAAAGAAAATGAAATGATTTTTCTATCATGTACTATGATTTAGTGATCTCTGTAAGCTATGGGTTTAGGTTATTGCTTGGCAATACCGGCAGGTTTTAAATTCAATTTTGTTGAAATGAATGAATGAATGAATGAATATATTAACCAGGGTTTTATTTAAAGAGCTTAAAGCAACATAATCTTTTCTCTTGTCTGGGAGACTGTCCTCCACAAAATCACTGTAATAATTGATGGTGTTCAAGGATTTCAGGAATGTTTCTTTTACACCAGTAGATGGCAGTCTCTCTTCACTTACTATCTTAAAAGAAATAAGAGATTTAAAGAGATGAAAATGGGAACAGATAAAGATAATTTTTGAATTCAGCATATTGTGTTTATTTAATTTTATGAATGTATTTTAAAAGTGAATTTTTAAGAAGCAAGGAAAATTAAAATATGTCTTAAGTTAATTGAAAATAATCCATCAAATACAATTGACGATGTACTAACTCATCAAATTTTATATCAGCAAGTTATGTCTGGATTAAATGATACTGTGTATTTCTTTCTGAAAATAAGGGTATCAATGGCCACATGGCATGAAAATTTTCCCTGTATATGTCAGACAGTCTCTTACTCTCAAGTGATGTAACCTTCCATTTTTAAGATTTGGAAGGTTACATCACCTGATGTTTTGTTTTGTTTTTATTTTTGTTTTTTTAAATCACCTGTTACCTAAGAGAGTATTAGGAAAAGCCTCAAACTATTTTTATCTGAAATGTTTAAAATTTGTTGAGAATCTCAGGATGCTGCACACATCCAGACAAACGCATGTCCTAGCACTGAAGCATAATACAAAAATCCCCAATGGGAACTCATTATATATTTCCACGGAGATTCCCTATATATGAAACATGCTGATGCATTCAAATTGCATCTCCACTATAGTAGTTGCTAGGGAGCAAACTGAGATCACCAATTTCATTTCCTTTCAAAAGTATCTTTATTTGAAACCTAAATCATGGGTTCCAGAATAATTTCCTCAACCTCTTCCTCACATTACATTAATCATTACTCCATCTAGTTCAGCCCTCTCACACTGACCCCATTTTCCATTTTTTTCAATGGAAAAAAAAGACAAAAGAAAAAGAAGAAAAAATGACTAAAGCCTAGGGAACAATTCACAATTTCAAATACTAGGTCCAATTTCCAATAGATATTTTTGGTATCCTCTTAGATTATTCTACAATTTGTCAACAGTTAAAAGAAAATAACTTTAAATGTGTTCTAATGTTAATTAGAGAATATTTATACATGATGAAAGTATATTTTCCTTATACAGGCATGGCTTCTTAGTATTTCTCAGGAGATTTATTTTTCTTGAAAATATACTGCTACACCTTTGTATTTTTATTTTTCTATTGATATTTGGGGAATTTATAAAACCGTCTATAATTTTTTAGAAATAAAAAATGACAGGAACAATATTAGCAAATTGCAAAAGATCAAGAAAAATACTTCATATTTGCTATGAATATGTTTTACCTTGACCTATCTGGAAATAATAGAATATACACAAATCATCTATTGCAACTATATAATTTTTCCTGATTGTGTGTTTCCCCATAGACTTTTATACATTTGGGGGCAAGAAAGTTTTCACATTAATTTTTTTATGCAATCATTTCTATTAATCACTTCTTGCATGTTTAACTTGTGAATGACTGGTGATAAATCATGGATAAGACAACCTCTGCCCTTTAAAGAATGTAAAGGTAAAGTGAAAATTAAGGTCATGAAAAATTAAGATCAATAAATCATAGATACCTTGATGGAAGTATTTATTGACTCTAGTGGAATGATACAGGATACATAGAGACTATCTATTGGGATTGATTGAGGATTTGATGTTGAATTTCCTATAAAGAACGATGGAAAGCTTCATTAGACAGGGATATAGGAACTATTTTGAAAGGTATACAGGAGTTCACTGTGTTGACTGTAAGGCAGAATGTGCTACACAGAAGAACCAATGTGAGAACAATAAAAGTTCATATGTAATGTGATTTATTTGAAAGCTGACATAATTCATGTTGGATAGTTCAAAAGATAGGTCTCTAACTTAAAGTAGGGATGTGGTAAGGGAAACTTTGCATGTCTTGCCTTGGAATTTGGATTTTGTTATCCAGTACTTAGAGTCAGGAATTGTTTTTATAAGGGGAATTGGAAAGATCTCATTACTTTTTTTTTAAATTTCACTTTTTCAAAGGTGTAGTGGACATAATTAGCAGTGGAAATTTGACTACAAGTTCACTTTGGAGACATGCCTAGGCAAGAGAAGAAGATGGCTGGAAATTCAAAAGTATAGATGAATTCAGGAGGAAAGACACAAGCTCATTTTGAATAGAGTTAGACTGAAGTGTCTGATGGAATTCACAAAGAGATATATGCCAGGATTTGGAATCAAAGGGAAGTTCCACCACCATGTGTGTGGTCACTGGAACCAGGGATATGCATAGGATAATTTAGTAAAAGGGAAAAGAGAAAAGGAGAGAGAAGAAGAAAGGAGAAAAAAATTATGGAACAGAACATTAGAAAATGTAACATTTAAGATATAATAGGTAGAGAGGAGCTCTCAGAAAAAAAAAAAACATGGAAAAACTTGATAAGAAGGAGAAGAAGGATTTAGAGCAGTATAGGCTGGACCAAACAATCAACATGCCAAAATACAACAAAGTGGTAAAATAGGAGAAAACTGATAGGAGGTCATTAAATTTGATAAAAGTAATGGCACTTTTTTTTTTCAGAATGGCTTATATAGAGTGTTAGGATAAGAGCTTACTTGATGGTTAAAATTTGAAGAAAAATGTGGACTAAGAAGATGACTATATAGTTTTTTTTTTTTTCAGAGATTTTTTTTTTTTCCCCTGAAGGAAAGAAAGAGCTTTCACCAGTATCTAGCACAGAGGCTGGTACTGAGCTGGTGTTAGATGTTCATTGGATTGAATTTGTCAAATAACCTTTGTCAGCACTACAATATTATTTGCAGACAAAAGTGTGATCCCAGAAATATTTATGTTCTATAATGGACATGGTCCTCTTTTTAAGACACATACCAAAATAATCAGGTGGAACAAACAGTGTATAGTTTAGTCAAAAATTAAAGCTCTTGATTTGGGTAAGGGGGAAGTAGAGTAGACCCTTTTACTCTACTTTTAAGAAACATTTACCAGATGGATGTGGTTTTTCTTGTTCTAGTTTTGAGCTGCAGGTTTTGAATAGAGATCTATGTACTATCTAAAGTAGAAGTAAGAGTTTAAACAATGGGTAGAAGTGAAGAAGGGATGTTAACTCATGAAGTATGAGAGCTGGGATAATCTTCAGAGTTCATTTGAACAGTTTTTTAAAAATTTATTTTTGTTATATTAATGTAAACTTATTTCATCAAATAAATTAGTGTGTACAATCACAACATACAATATTGATGAAGTATAATTCTATTATTATTAATTTGTACTATAAATTTAGATTTATAACAGCTATGTGTTTGAATTCAGTAATACAATAAATCTCTGTTGGTGAACAAAAATTTCTAAAATATGAGCTTGATTGTTAGAGATGACAGTTGGAATTATATAGTCTCAGCATCTAATTTATTTTTGTATTTTGCTTTAATTGTACTGTTCAGGGAAAATCCTGAGTATCTCTCTCTCTCTCTCTCTCTCTCTCTCTCTCTCTCTCTCTCTCACACACACACACACACACACACACACACACACACATATATATATATATATATATATACACATATATATATTTTTGTAAATAGTAAGTATTTAAAAAACAGATCAGCAATTTTAAACAATAAAATTGAAGATGCCATCAAAAGCCTACCAATAAAGAAAATCCCAGGAAGATGGAGTCTCACTAAATTCTACCAGACCTCCAAAGAACTAATACCAATCCTTCTCAAATTATTTCACAGAAAAGAAAGGAATACTTCCAAATTCATTTTATGAAGCTAGTATCACCCTGATACCCAAACATACAGAGACAATCAATGAAAGAAAACTTCAGACCAATATCTCTGATGAACATACAAGCAAAAATTCTTAATAAAATAGTGGCAAACTGCATGGAAAAGCATATTAAGAAGATAATGCACCATGACCAGTGGGGTTCACTCTAGGGATGCAAGGCTGGTTCAACACATGGAAATCAATAAACATAATTCATTACATCAATAAAATTAAAGAAAAGAGTCACATGATAATAGATGCAGAAAAAACATTTGACAAAATACAGCATCCATTCATGTTCAAAACACTAGAAAAACTACGGATAGTAGGCACATACCTTAACATTGTAAAAGCTGTATATGTTAAACCCAAGGTCAACATCATTCTAAATGGAAAAAAAAATTGAAAAAATTCTCTCTAAGAACTATAACTCTACAATGAAAATTGTGAAACACTAAAGAAAGAAATTGAAGAAGACTTTAGAAAGATGGAAAGATCTCCCATGTTCTTGGATAGGCAGAATTAATATTGTCAAAATGGCCATACTACCAATAATGTTATATGGATTTAATGCAATTTCTATTAAAATTCCAATGATGTTCTTCATAGAAATAGAAAAAGCAGACATGAAATTCATTTGGAAAAATAAGAGGTCCAGAATGCAAAAGCAATCCTCAGTGAGAAAAGTGAAGCAGGAGACATCACAATACCAGAATTTAATCTTGTCTGTAGAGCTATAGTAACACAAATGGCATGGTATTGGCACCAAAATAGGCATGTAAACCAATGATACAAAATAGAAAAAACAGAGACAAACCCACATAAATTCAGTTATCTCACACTACACAAAAGTGCCAAAAACATACATTGGATATAATACAGCCTCTTCAACAATAGGTGCTGGGAAAACTGGAAATCCATATGTAGCAAAATAAAATTAAACACCTGTCACCCTACACAAAAGTCAAATCAAAGTGAATCAAGAACCTAGGCATTATACCAGAGACCTTGCTCCTACCAGAGGAAAAATAGGCCCAACTAGCAATCATGTCAGCTTAGGACCAAATTCCTCAACAAGACTCCTAAAGCACAAGAAGTAAAATCAAGAATCAATAAATGTGATGGATCCAAACTAAAATCCTTCTTCACAGCAAAGAAAACAATAATGTGAAGAGAGAGCCTATAGAATGGGAGAAAATCTTTCCTACATGCACCTCAGATGACCATTAATCTCCAGGATATATAAAGAACTTAGAAAACACCAAAAACAAACAAACAAACAAATCAATAAATGGGCAAAGGAAATGAATAGGCACTTCACAGAAGAAGAAATATGATCAGTTAACAAATAAATGAAAAAATGTTTAACATCTCTAGCAATTAGGGAAATGCAAATTAAAACTACACTGAGATTTTGTCTTACTCCAGTCAGAATGGCAATTATCAAGAATACAAGTAACAGTAAAAGATGGTGATGATGTGGGGGAAAAGGTACACCCATATATTGTTGGTGGGACTGCAAATTGGTACAACCACTCTGGAAAGCAGTATGTAGATTATTCAGAAAACTTGAAGTATAACCACCATTTGACCCAGTTAACCCACTTCTCAGTATATACTCAAGGACTTAAAATCAGCATACCTAGTGATGGGACCACATTATTATTTACAGCAATTCAATTCACAATAGGTAAGCTATGGAACCAATCTAAGTGCCCTTCAAAAGATGAATTGATAAAGAAAATGTGTTACATATACACATTAGAATATTAGCCATAAATAAGAATTAAATTATGTCATTTGCTGGTAAATGAATGGAACTGGAGACTATCATGCTAAATGAAATAAGCCAATTCCAAAAAACCAAAAGTTGAATGTTTTCTCTGATATGTAGATGCTAACGTACAATAAGGTGTGAGGGGAGGAAATAATAGAAGTTCATTGGATTAGACAAGGGGGAATGAGGGAAGGGAGAGGGACAGAAATAGGAAAGATAGTAGAATGAATTGGACATAACTTTCCTGTATTCGTATATGAATATATGACTGACCAGTGTAACTCCACACCATGTACAACCACAAGAATGGGCAGTTATATTTCAAGAATGTATAATATGTCAAAATACATTCTCCTGTCACCTATAACTAAAAAGAACAAATAAGATAATTAAAAAAAAAAAGATCAGTTTGGAATCTTAGGACACTCATCAAATAAGCTATCAAGAATTTCAGGGACTCAGTATTTATCTATTAATACATGGATTATAGTTAAGACAACTATGAAGTATCTGCTACATATATACAATGCAATAAATACTTTGAGTCTTGATTTAACTTTAAAGACTCATTCTATCATAAATCTTATGATATATTGCCTTGTCACAGGCCCAAAAGTTATGAGGACAACCTATGGACCAAAACCTCCAAAACTGTGAACTAAAACACGTCTTTTCTTTCTTTAGTTGATTTATCTCAGGTATTTGTTATAGTTATAAAATGTTGACTAACACAAAAAGGACTTCTGTTTATCTCATTTTGTCTTCTGGGAAGTCTATGACAGATTCTCCTTTCTGTATCATGGAGTTACATCCTAATGAACCCATCATAAATTGAAAATGTCATTAACTTAACAATGCATTTAATACACCTACCTACTTAACTTAATCATATTTTAGCCTATTTAACCTTAAATATACTCAGAGCACTTGCATTAGCCTACCACTGGGGAACATCACCTAACACAAAGCCTATTGTATAAGTGTTGGCTATTTGAATACTGTACTGAATGTGAAAACTAGCACCAAGTAAAGTCAAAATTCATAATTTGAATCATTGTAAGTTAGGAATAGTCTATACTAGCACTTTGAGGAATTAAGGACTAGTAACTATTATGTTTGTGTTTTTCTTTCCTTTGTTCTAGCATATGGGGAAAAAAAAATCACGTTTGACCCTTCATTTTTTGTGTGTGCATATGTGGTACTGAAAATCAAATGTAGGACTTTGCACATGTTAAGCAGGCTATATGCCACTGAGCTATGTACCCCCAAATCCCTTAACCTTTATTTTGAAAAGAAAGTTAGAAAAATGCATTCTCTAAATAGACATTTAGATTTTAGAAACATTAATTTACTGCCCTATTAATAATTTAAACAAGTAAAAGTTTCTTTTTAAACCTGGAAGTCTCTACTTTTTATCTTTGCTTTTAAAGATTTGGTTATTACCACATTTTGTGTGATTTTTTTTTATTAAACTGCGTACATAAAATTCTTTTACAGAACAAATGAACAAAAAATGAGTTTTGCATGGGGCCTGATTTAATTATTGTACAAGAGCTCTTATGCCATTTTAGAAATGAGTGGCACCACATTCTGAAATATTGTATCTTGTAAACTAAATGGCAGAAAATTAAAAACAGATTGAGGACATGTTTCAATTTAAAAATATATCCTTGTAGCCTGATATATTTAACTGAATGCAGATTAAATCTGGAAAAGACATAACCACCACAATTTGCTTACTCGTGTTCACATCCCGTGATATAACTAGAACAAAGTCTGCAATTATGCAGGTAGTAAATGTAATTGCATTCTTTTAAAATCAACTGTACATGTCAAGATATAGTAACATAAACTTTATTTATTTCAGTTGCACCAATAATTATATTTGCATTTGTAAAGAAATGAATTGTTTTTCTTAATGGTAATCAAGATGGTTATTAAGTACCCACTAAACATATTATGTGCATGAAGTGCTTTGAGTCTTCATAATAAAAATGCACCCTCAAATGGTTAACAGAGGAGAAAGATTAGAAATCATTAACAAGGTTTCTGTGACAGATTCGTGAACAGTTCTCTCAGTGTTTCTTCTTCATTTACTTTATTTGCTGCATATTTTTGGCTTCTCTCATTCTGATTTTTTACTTTTCCCTATTTTCCTTTGATTGTGTATAGCTTCTTCCCTGTTCATCCTTTTAATTTTTGCACTAATGAATAAACTATATAGCTATTTCTGATGTGCAAATGTATTTTGAATAAGTATACGAGACAATTAATTGTGTGAAGAAACTAAGGAAGACAAAAATGGCATATGATAGGTACCTTTGTAAGTAAGCTAGAAACATTGATTTTGGTCACAATGTTACTAGTGACTTTTGTAGTTTAAATATTTGGATTGAAAATAGAATAATGAGAATAGATGTTCAAGGAATAAATTCAAAAAGAGAAATTAAAACTTACATATTTGTCATTTCCTAGAAAAGAAATGGGAAAACAATGTTCTTTCAAATGCAGAAAAAAACTGAATGAGCATTTCTTTAGAAAAGTCATTGATTTCCAAAAGACATAAATCTGATAAATATATACATTAACATATCTGATTCTAAGATTACTTTGTATATATTCAAAATTAAACATCTCATTTTAAAAATCTAAGTTTACTAATCTTATGATAAATCTCCATTTCTACATTGTAATTTAGGCTAATGTATTTTGGCTAATGGAAAGTTCTTATTAATTGAAGCTTATCAAATGGCTTATATTTTTCAATGACTCTAATATTTTGAAATTTGTAATAAAAATTAAAATTTACTAAATATGTCCAATAGTCAACAATTTTATACCAGGTCTTTTTAAACATTGAGACTATATAATTGGGAATTCTTCAGGCCTCTGCTTTGTGTTCAATAATTCTTTAAAAGGGCACTAAATTTAAAAAAAAAATCATTCCTATAATTTTTAAGAAACATGCTGTATTTATAATAATTCAGTGCCTTTTTAGAATACCATATACATCCAACTCTTAATATCTTGATGTCAGGGACTTAGGACTATTCATCTCTGAATCTCCAGCATACTTGCTTACACATAGTAAGCAGTGAATCTTTATGAAAATATTAAATTGGAGACTTTGGATTTTGTTCTGAAACAGAAAAGGCTCTGAAATCCTAGAAGGTTAACTATAATGATAGTTTCTTACTTTGATACTCTTGTCCAAACAGGATCAAGACATATTTGCTGTAAGAAAGATATTGGAAATGAAACAAACAAAAACCCTCCTCCAAGAGAAAGGGGAAATACTGATGAATGATACTGGCCAAATTACATTGTTATATTGTGTGCATGTACAAGTATGTAATAATAAATTCCAACATCAGTACAACTATTATGCTCCCAAAAAATGAAAAATTTGCTCTAAACAGGAAATAGTTACATTTGGAATTTTTGGTTTTTATCCTCAAGAATACCTTACCATTGCTGAGGACAGTTTAGAGAAGGTACTCATGGCTTTTATTAGTAGAGATCAGAGACTACAGGGTTTAGAAATTCAGGATGTAGATCAGTGATAAAGAGGTTGCCCAGCATACATGAGAACCATTTTTAAATATCTACCAAACCTCCCCACCAAAAAAGAGATGACAGGTTGTAACTGGACTGTCCTTAGAAAAGTAAATTATATTAGAATTGGATAAGAGCCTTGAGAAGAAAAAAAATTGACCTTATATCCCTCTCATAACATATGCACTTAAATGATATGTGAAATTGCTCTTCTAAGGAACTTAAAGACAAGAATAAAATGCATACATTTCTGTGATTATAACTGATGACTATTAACCTTACAAATTTTGTTTATTTCAGGATATTGCATTCATTCATTCTGTAAATTTTTATAGAAAACTGAATTTACTTAAATGCAATTTACCAAATTTAGGAAAATTAACTCACTGCTCTATAAGTATACTATCACAAAATTAATTTACTTTCATGTGAGTTCTTTAGTCAAAAAGAACATTTCAACTAATTCTGTGTTTGACAGATTTGACTCAACTACAATATGGAAGTTGGTGCCTTTTTATGCGTGCCAACATTTTCAAATATAGAATTTTCAGTTAAAACAGAGCTTTTCTTAACTTTTTTCCTTAGATGACTATGACTACATGATGGTTGAAAAGAGAAATAAGTTCTAGAACTGTGAATATTATTACAATTCATTCATTTAAATAGGTTGGAAGAATTATAGTTTTTCCGTTTTTTTCATAGCTATATGGGGGAGAGTATATTTATCATAAGAGTTTGCATTAGCGTATAAGTTGTGCCTAAAACAATTTTTTGTTACTATGTATTTTGTAGTGCCAGAATAAAAATTACTCATCTCCACTTCTATAAGGAGACCAAGCTTAAAAACATTTATTTCACTTAAAGATAAATTCATTCATTTGAAACATATAATACAATATGTTTGTATTATCAAACATATAATAGCTTATAAAAATTCAGTTTGTAAAATCCAGTTGAAGATTCTGTTCAAAACCATTTTGAAAGACAAATTTTAATTGTATGTTGCAATTTTAATTGTTTTTACTTCATACAGCTGTCTTTCTTTTTGTCAGGCAACTGTTGACAGGTGTGCTGAATTTAGTAAGACTGCCTTCCTTACTTAAATCATGTTTCCCTTGAGCTGCCAGTTAAAGATGCCCTCATGCTTGTTGACATATTATTAGTGATTGACTGTTAAAGGAATGTTAGTATTTCCTTAAGCTCTTTTTTTTTGCTTCTTTATATATCAAATTGACTTTATTTTATTTGTGATTTGCATATTTTCTATTTTTTTGAGGGCATGAAATATGTTCATAAAATCAGTTATTAAAAAGAAAATCCAAATGTCAATTAACTGCTCTGTGATTAGACTTTCTCTACTAAAAACAAGTAAAAACTGGGAGTGCTTCTTTGGTTGAAGTTTTCTGTGGTTCATGATTGCTATTTATTTTATCTTTAAGTTACTATTTCTAACATGACACAAGTACTCTATTTAAAAATATTACAATATACCTTTTTATGTCACATTATCTGTCTGAAAATATTTACCTAACTTTTAATGTTTTTAGTAACATAATTAATTAATTAATTCATCTTTCCATTGAACATTTTTTTTTCCTAAAAATATGTCATGTGGCAGATTAAGCTATATCCTAGGAAATGCCTAGTAACAAGAAGCAAGGTCTCTTCCTCATAGAAAACCCAGTTGTGATAGAAAAAAAAATCTAGTGAATGTATAAATAGAAAATTAGAGTGGTGAATATTTAAAGAAAATACGAATAGAATTCTTAGAGCACTTAATCCATTATAAGTTTGTGTGGTAAACTCATCAATTATTGGGTATCAATTATACAAACATATATATCTTCTTATTTCATTAATAATTCACTACAGCTTATTGGAACTTTTTATTTAATTTAGCCAAATATAACTTTCCAATTATGATGGCTCTTTATAATAATATAAGCATTTATAAGTAGGGTAAAATTTATGGATACTTGAAGAAAATTTAGTTTTAAAGAACAGTAATTCATAATGATTCACAACATGGGGTAAACATGTCACACACTTCCTGTTTTTACAATGAAGTCTAAGTCTCCACTCTGGTTTCTCAATGCTCATTGTTCATCATTCTGTCCCCAAGTTCCAACCTTACTAAAGTTCTTCCTTCTGAACATGCCTTACTCTTTCTTGATTTTGGCTCCTGAATATATGGTTCCTTGCATTTCCTGAGTTTCTTACACTTTATCCCATTATTTTCACCCACATAACTTACACCCAGATACCCATTATCTGGTCCATAGTGGGCATTCAATAGAAGTAAATTACATAAATGAATAGCAAAATGAATGAATGAATGAAATAATATCAAAAAGTGACAAAAAGGAAGTTATATTTGTATGTCAGAGTCTGGAATGTAATTGAACTGTCCAGGAATTATTTTAGTTTTTCTTGTTTGTTGAAAATACCCAGAGTTTCTACATTTAGTGAGGCTTATCCTTCATTTGGTATTTTACATTGCCACAAAGGTATTTTGTAATTTAAAATTAATATTAAAAACAAATTTAATGAAAATATAAAATTTTAAAGTATTTTGAAGTAATACTTCATTTTTAGGAACGGAAGCAAGGATTTATGTGTGTGGAAAGCACAGTGAGTCATGACCCATTTCTGGTTCTAACAGAGTAAGGCACCACACTTTGCCCTGCTATGTTATGTTAAGATACAGGGTACAAATATGAAAAGATAACTTTGAATCTTGGTTGAGTGGTTTATCATTCAAAGTAAAATGTTTCTTTATTGTGAATATAGCCATTTTTTATTATGTTTACATGAAAAGGATGTTGATTTCTAATCACTGCCATTTGTATATTAATCATAACTTATGGTAAAATTCTAAACCAATATATTCCTTTGTTAGTAGGCAAATTCTATTCCCATACAGAATAAGAAATTTTATTTTACTTCATTTCGATAAGAGTCAAGGAAAATTGCTAAAAAAATGAATCAGGAACTTTTAGTGGGTACTGATTTGCAGATGGAAATAAGAATATCATGGATAGCTGAAGATTTTCTTTCATTTGGAAACAATTACTAACTCCTGCTATGATAATGAAGCCAATATAGCTACCAGATGATTTCTTAAATTAAAATAGCTACTTTGATTTGTTTTTCCATTAAATAAAATTGAAGAAATATCCAATGCATTTCCTGAGTGACCAAATCTAATGATGTGACTAGATAATCAGACTATTCACAGAAAGATCTAATAGCGGGTTATAGATCCTGGGGTAAAAGAACTAGGGAGACTGGAGTGTTCACCTTTTATTGAGTACACAGGGATTCAACATAGAGTTATAGCTCCCCTACAGCTCTAAAATGCTAATTCAAGCTCACAGGGAAGATTCCAGTCATGGATTGGTCCCACCCAACATGCAGGGAATAAGGGATGTAACATACCAGGCACATACATGTAAAATGCTCACCATGGGCATACCAGATAGTAGAATTGCTAGTAGTATCACAGAAAAGAGACTGGTTCTAGACACCACAGCAGTAAAGTGTGTTAAATAAATAGACAAAACAGTAAGGACAATGTAGATATATCACTACAACTGCAAGAGTCAGAAAACAAAAGCCACAGAGGTGGTATCTGAATGTGTGATCTCAGTGGAATATTATACAGAAAACTAAGTGCTTTGTTATGTTTTGGGGAATGTTTACAATGCTTAAAGTATAGAGCAATAATTATATAGACTCAAACTACAAAAAAAAAAAAACACACACACACATTATTGCTGAGATTTTCTTTGTTGATTTTTGAGAATCTCTATCTCCATTTTTTAAAACTGGGATTGAACTCAAGGGAACTTAACCACTGAGCAACAACCCTAGGGTTTCACTGAGTTGCTTAGGACCTTGCTGAGTTGTTGAGGCTGTCTTTGAATGAATAATCCTCCCACTCAGCCTCCTGAGACCCTGGGATTACAGGCATGTTCCACCATATGCAGCAGAAAATATCACTTTTAAACTTTTTTCACACTTCCTAGACCTTATCTTCTAATTTTCTACTTACTAAACACTTACAGACCAAGAAATGAGATTTTATATGTATATATGTATATATGTGTATATATATATATATATATACATATACACTATATATATATATATATATATATATATATATATATATATATTTCTCAAATTGACAAGGAAATTTGTTTAAATGGCCAATATTTTTTCCCATTTAGATAAGGGGAATTATAAGTGAAAATAAAAGCAATCCAATGTAATAATTATCTGAAGTTGCCAAAAATGGACTGTGAAATGGCTTATTTACCTTTTTGAATTTCCTATCTAGAAATACATTTTCTCCATTTTAGGTGAATATTGTGTTTATAAACAGGTAGTCTTCTGTAACTTGTCAGATCTTAGGCTTCATCTCTTAACTCAAGAGCCATAAAATACAGAATGCATATGTAAAATTAGAAATTGCTTTCACCATTTCATCAATCTCTATTGTTTAATCTATTTTCTTGTCTCACTTTTCTTGTTCTATTGATATCTGAAGCACATTTTCTGGTTTAAATAATTAATTTTTCATCTTTATTGGGATATATTTGGCATATGAAAATTATTATATTCAAAATGTACAATATGATGTTTTTGGTACATTGTGAAATTATTGTCACAATCAAACTAACTTATCCAACATCTTACATAGTGAGGTGTGTGTATGTGTGTGTGTGTGTGTGTGTGTGTGTGTGTGTGGTAAAAGTTCTTCAGATCTATTCTTTTACTAATTTTAAAGGATACATTACTGTTATCTACAATTTTATGCTTTAAAGGATGCACTTTAGGGAGCAATTAAATTTGGGGTTAGAAGTAAGAAAGTAGTGGAAAATTCATTTGTTAGTACAGTTTGCAGAATGACTTGTTGAGAAGTTTAAGAATCAAAAGAATTGTTGAAAGTCTTTAAGTGAAGTCTCAGTAGCCCAGTTTACCCCTCCCCCTCTGGGGCAGACACCTACCAGAGCCTAGTCTTTGGTGCAGGACTGCCCCTTCTGACCAGCAGATTATCACTGGAGCTGAGATCCAGCTCAGACCACCCACACCAGACCACAGGGACCACATTCTCAGTAGGCCTGTCCACCCCTCCCCTGGTGTTGAGAGCCACAGTTTAGTCAGAATGATGCCTGGCATTTTGCTAGAGGGAATGGTTGAAAGGTGACCCTGCTCCGGGATGGGATTAGGGCAGATCCTGCTGGGATTAGGGCGGATCCTGCTGCCTCCTGGCCTGCTACATTGGAGTTCCAGTTGAGTTTTCGAGGGATTCCAGGAGAATTGGCTCACAGAGCCCGGTGGAGGGAGTGTGTTCCTGGGAAGTGTGTGAAGAGTGCCAGTGAGAGTTCGGGAATAAAGAGTTGCTGTTTGAACCTACAAGGCTTTTTGGCGGCTCAGTTATTTGTGCCCAGCCAGACTGCGGCACCCTGGGGGGCAGACACCACACAGAGTCTAGCCTCTGGCGCAGGACCACCCCTTCTGACTAGCAGACTACTGAGGGAGGTCAAGCCCAGCAGCCCAGATCCACCCACACCAACTTGTGAAGGACCCACATTGAGGATGAAATAGCATTCATTGAGGGACACCAGCAGGGTCTGGAAGCCCAACATCAAGGTGAGGTATAGACAATCTGCATGGGTACTACAAGAATATAGGGAAGAAACTGTAATATCTCAGATCCACACTGCAAGAAAGGAAGACACATAGAAACATAAAAAAAAACAAGGGAAAAAAGTGCCCCAAGCAAACCAGGACACTACAATAACAGAACCCATGGACAGGAAGTTGATGAAATATCAGGGAAAGAGTTCAGAAGGTTCATAATTAAAATGATCTGTGAATTAAAGAATGACCTAAATGAGCAAATACAGGCAAAAATTGATCACTCCAACAATGAGATAAGGGCAAATACAGGTAGCAAAAGATTACTTTGAGAGAGATAGATACTCTGGAGAAAAAACAAAAAACAAAACAGAAATCCTTGAAAGGAAAGATAAGTCAGATAAGAAACTCAATAGAAAGCATAACCAACAGACTAGATCACCTGGAAGAAAGAATGTCAAATAATGAAGACAGAGTATACAATCTGGAAAATAAAGTTGGTCACAAAGTAAAGATAGTAAGAAACCATGAACAGAATAAACAAGAATTATGGGACAGCATCAAAAGACCAAATCTAAGAGTAATTGGGATAGATGAAAGCACAGAGTTTCAAACCAAAGGAATGCATAATTTCTTCAATGAGATAATAGCAGAAAGTTTCCCAAGCATGAAGAACAAATTGGAAAACCAAATACAAGAGGCTTACAGAACATGAAATGTACAAAATTACAACAGATCTACACCAAGGCACATTATAATGAAAATTCCTAGCATACAGAATAAGGATAGAATCTTAAAAGCTGCAAGAGAGAGGAATTAGATCACATACAAGGGGAGACTAATTAGTTTCTCAGCAGAATTTTCAACCAAGACCCTCAAATCCAGGAGATTTTGGAAAAACATATACCAAGGTCTGAAAGGAAATGGATGCCAACCAAGAATCCTATATCCAGCAAAACTAAGCTTTAAATTTTATGATGATATAAAAACCTTTCATGATAAACAAAAGTTAAAAGAATTTACAACTAGAAAGCCTGCATTACAGAATCAGCAAAATATTCCAAGAAAAGTAAATGAAAAATAATGATGAAAATCAGCAGAGGGAGGGATTATACTAAAGGAAAATCTAATCAGAGGAGAAACCAAGTCATGTTAAATATCCAAAATAAACAAAAAATGGCTGGGAATACAAATCATGTGAAGACACTAATTGGATATCAATCTACTTTATATACAAATAGAGATATGAAAAATTGTGGTATATATGTGTAATAAGAATTGTAATGCAAAAAAAATGTACACATATAAAGACATAAATTGGCGTGACCATACTTTATATACAAAAATATAAAACATTGTGCTCTATATGAGTAATAAGAATTATAATGCATTCTGCTGTTGTGTATTAAAAAATAAAATAAATTTAAAAACTCAGTGAAATGTAAAAAAAAAATAATAATAATAACTGCAGTAACAGAAGCAGGAAACAATGCAGGCTTAGTGCAACAAAAGTCCCTAAGCTATATGAGCTAAGTCCCTAGGTTGTTGATAAGCTTGTACCATATAAGGAATGTATAATTCACCCTCCCATAGAAGTGTACCAAATCCCTTGCCTTGATGTACACAAAAGTTTATTGTGTATGAAAGTAAAAGCCCTGCTGTGCTTGGGGTTTAGACTTTGGGAATTATCCCTCTGGGCTGTGGTACAGCTAATAAAGTATTGCTTCCAAAATAAATAAGCAAATAAATAAAAAACCCTGAATGTTAATGGCCCAAATTCACCAATCAAAAGACATAGACTAGCAGATTGGATCAAAAAAAAAAAAAAAAAGAAAAGACCCAAAAATATGCTGCCTCCGAAAGACTCATCTCTTAGAAAAAGACATCCACAGGCTGAAGGTGAAGAGTCTACTCACATTGACTGCAGAAGCAATCAGGGGTTTCTACTCTCATATCAAATAAAGCAGACTTCAAACTAAAGTCAATCAAAAAGGATAAGGAAGGACACTACATACTGCTCAAAGTAACCATACACCAACAAGACTTTTAACAATTAAAAATATATATGCCCAAACAATGGAGCATCTAGTTCATCAAACAAACTCTTTTTAAGTTCAAGAGTCAAATAGACCACAACACAATAATTTTGGGTAACTTTAACACAGCTCTTTCATCACAAGATAGATCTTCCAAACAAAAACTGAACTAAGAAACTATAGAAATCAATAATACAATCAATAACAGACTTAATGACATATATAGAATATTTCATCCTTCAACGAGAGAATACACTTTCTACTCAGAAGCACATGGCTCCTTCTCTAAAATAGACCATATAATATGCCACAAAGCAAGTCTTAGAAAATATAAAAAGTAGAGATTCTACCCTGCATTCTACCAGATCATAAGGGAATGAAATTAGAAATCAATGATAAAATAAGAAATAAAATCCACTCCAACACCTGGAGACTAAATAATATGCTACTGAATGAACAATGGGTTACAGAAGACATACAGGAAAAGATTAAAAAAAAAAAACTTTTAGAGGGAATGAAAACACAGTTACAACATATCAAAATCTCTGGGACACTATGAAATCAGTACTAAGAGGAAAGTTCATTGCATGGAGTTTATTTCTTAAAAGAAGAAAAAGTCAACAAATAAATGATTTAACATTACATCTCAAAGCCCTAGAAAAAGAAGAATAAATCAACATGCAAAGCAGCTGAAGAACAGGAAATAATTAAAATCATAGCTGAAATCAATGAAATTGAAATGAAAGAAACAATTGAAAAAATTGACAGAACAAAAAGTTGGTTCTTTGAAACAATAAATAAAATTGACAGACCATTAGCCTTGCTAATGAAGAGAAGGAGAGTGAAAAATCACTAACATACATGATGAAAAAGGAAATATCACAACAGACACTACAGAAATACAGAAGATAATTAGAAATTATTTTAAAAACTTGTACTCCAATAAAATAGAAAATATCAAAAGCATCAACAAATTTCTAGAGTCATGTAATTTGCCCAAATTGAATCAGAATGATACACACAATTTAAATAGATCAATTTCAATCGATGAAATAGTAGACTCCATCAAAAGTCAACAAAGAAAAGCCCAGGACTGGACAGATACACAGCTGAGTTCTATAAGACCTTTACAGAAAAACTAATACCAATACTCTTCAATTTATTTCAGGAAATAGAAAAAGAGGAAGCACTTCCAAACTCATTCTATGAGACTAATATCACCCTGATTCCAAATCCAGGCAAAGACACATCAAAAAAGAAAATTTCAGACCAATATCTCTAATGAACATTGATACAAAAAATGCTCAATAAAATTCTTGCAAATCAAATACAAAAATATATCAAAAAGATAGTTCCCCATGATCAAGTGGGATTCATCCCAGGGATGAAAGGTTGGTTCAACATATGGAAATCAATAAATGTAATTCATTACATCAATAGATTTAACCATAAGAATCTCAATAGATGCAGCAAAAGCATTTGGCAAAATAAGCACCCCTTCATGTTCAAAACACTAGAAAAACTAGGGAACATATCTCAACATTACAAAGACTATCTATGCTAAGCCCCAGGCCAACATCATTCTCAATGGAGAAAATTGAAGGCATTCCCTCTAAAATTGGAAGAAGACAGGAATGCCCTCTTTCACCACTTCTATTTAGCATAGTTCTTGAAACACTGACCAGAGCAATCAGACAGATAAAAATAAATTAAAGGGATACACATAGGAAAAGAAGAGTTCAAATTGGCACTATTTGCTGATGATATGATTCTAAAACTAGAAGACCCTAAAAGTTCCATTGGAAAACTTCTAAAACTAGTAAATGAATTCAGCAAAGTATCAGGATATAAAATTAACACCCATAAATCAAACACATTCCTGTATATAAGTGAAAAATCCTCAGAAATGGAAATGAGGAAAACTCCCCATTTACAATAGCCTCAAAAAAATACTTGGAAATCAACAAAAGAGGTTAAAGATCTATATGATGAAAATTACAGAACCATAAAGAAAGAAGCCAAAGAAGACCTTAGAAGATGGAAAGATCTACAACAACCTGGTTTCCTCTTTTGAGTATTATTTTCCTCTTTCTCTTCTACTCCTCTATCCTCTGGTCCTCACATCCCCAACATATGTGAAACCAAGAACTTTGCATGAAATAGGACTTTGGGGACTGAGTTATCTGAATAATATAATATAGAGGTGTTGTATATGTCCTTTTTTTCTGTATTTCTTCTTTCATTTTCTTTCCCCCTCCAAATTTTACTATTTTAACATCCTGTATTTTTCTTAATACATATGTGTGTTTGTTTTATGTACTCTACTGTCTTCCCACATACTTGTCTACCCTAAATTACTTTCTGTCTATTCTCTTGCTACTGTCGTCATTATATTTCTCTTTCATACTTCCTAAGATATATTAACTCTATATTCTCACATCCTTCTTCCTCAACATATCGTTCTACACCCCACCCCCAGTTCATTGCCCACCATCAGAAACTGTAACCTTTTTAAAAAATTACTCATTATATTTTAGATAATAATTGAATCCAACATCTCTGACATTGAGACTAAATATAAACGTCCTAATAACAACAAATTGTTCATAGATGATATATTATTGAAATTGGGATGTGTTAACATTGTCCTTTCCCACAAAGCAGGGATCTTGGAACCCTACAAGAGCAATATAAACCTGTAGAGTAAAAACAGTAATGCCCCAGACCCACAAAGCTTGAAAGGAAGACACATGAGCAACATGAAAAGACAAGGAAGAAAGTACCACAATCATATCAAGACACCACATCATTAGAATTATTTCAGCCACAGCAGAAAAAATGACAGAGAAAGAGTTCAGGATGTACATGGCTAAAAATGTTCTGTGAACTCAAGGAAGGTATAGGAGAGCAAATACAAGCAGTGAAAGCTCACATCAATAAGGAGCTACATTTTAACAAATATAGGAAGCAAAAGATGACCTCAACAGGGAGGTAGAGATTCTAAAAAAGACCCAAACAGATATCCTTGAAATGAAAGAAATGATAAACCAAATTAAACACTCAAATGAAAGCATCACCAAGAGAGTAGACCACTTGGAAGATAGGACATCAGACAATGAAGATAAAATATATAATCTTGAAAAGAACATAGACCACACAGTGACAATGGTAAGAAACCATGAGTAGAACATTCAAGAAATATGGGATAGCATAAAAAGACAAAATTTAAGAGTTATTGGGATAGAGGAAATCATAGAGGTCCAAACCAAAGGAATGAACAATCTATTCAATGAAATAATATCAGAAAACTTTCCAAACATGAGAAATGAATTGGAAATTCAAATTCAAGAAGCCTACAGAATGCTGAATATACAAAATCACAACAGATCCACACCAAGTCACATTGTAATAAAAATTCCCAACATACAGATTAAGGAGAATTTTAAAAGCCACAAGAGAAAGGAATCATATTACATATAGGGGAAAACCAATCAGGATAATGGCAGATTTTTCAACACAGATCCTGAAAGCTAGAAGATCTTGGAACAATATATATCAAGCTCTAAAAGAAAATGGGTGCCAACCAAGAATCTTGTATCTAGCAAAATTCAGCATTAGATTTGAAGATGAAATTAAAACCTTCCATGATAAACAAAAGGTAAAAGAATTTATAGCCAGAAAACCAGCAATAAAAAACATCCTTTAAAACAATATTCCATGAAGAGGAAATGAGAAACAACAATGAAAATTAGCAGAAGGATGTAGTATTTCTACTCTAAAGGAAAAACTAATCAAAGAAGAAAATCAAGTCAAGTTAAACAAGAAAAATAATCAACATTTTTTGTTAGATGAGTGAAATAGTATTCCAACTCAATTTTGTATACTCAGAAACTAGCACTGTACTTAGTGCAAAAAATGTCCTTTGAATTCATTTGTAAGTGAATGATACCTTCCATTCTAGGAATCTTTATTTTTTATTTTTAGTTGTAGTTAGAAACAGTACCTTTATTTAATTTATTTATTTCTATGTGATTCCAAGGATCAAACCCAGCACCTTGAACGTTCTAGGTGAGTGTTCTACTGCTGAGCCACAATCCCAGTCCCATGAGTATTAAGTCTTTATAAGTAAAAAGTATATACCATTTACTCTAAAATATTCTTCCTCCCTCCCTTCCTTTCTCTCTTTCCCCTTGTTTTTCTCCTCTACCTCTCCACCTCCTTCTCCGTCCTCTCATCAAGAATTCAACAATATTCTCTATTGCACCCAGAAAACTCTTGAAAGCAAGTGTATATAATTACAAGGTGATACTTTTGTGTACTCTGTATATGTCAGGCCCTTCCAGAACACATGAACATAAATAGAGGAAGTTCTTTCTATGCAGCAGCTGCAATGGTGGAAGGGATGAAACTGGGACAGGAATTCAAATAATCCAATATCAAGTGACATAGAATTTAGGGACTGAATATAAATAGTGTAATATCTAATTTATAAAATAAATGAAATGAAGTAAGACATATGTTTGGTACACAATAAACACTAAATTAATGATTGCTATCATTAAACAGAATCTGAAAACACATTAATGGAGAGGCAATTTTTTTTTTTGCTCATAAGTAGAAGATGGTCACATCTAAAAGATCCTTCTCTCATCTAATCCCTTGTCTTGACACTGCCAAGAAAGGGATATAATTTAAGAAATTTATAATTTAAGAAAGGGATATAATTTGAGTTGAATCTTAATAGTTAAGATTTGAGAACTTAAAAATGTGAAGGGTTTAAGAAACAATGCCAGACTAAATGTATACTTCTGCTCCCCTCTCATTTTCCTTATAATTACTCATCTTGAATGGAGCAGCTTCGGAAGGAAATGGCCTAGAAGGCAAAAAACAAGGCCTTGACTCAGGTGAGATTCTGGCAGAAAGTACTAATGTAGAACTTTACCCTTATTTGGAGTTGTCTAGATCCTAGTACCTTGAGAGAAGATCTCTTTGACAAATTAAGACATTTGTTCTTCTCAGCTGTTCCACTGAGATCTGTGGTGCTCTAAGAAGGCTCGCATGTATTTGCCATATTCGGTTTACTTTTGTAAGAAATTGAAGACTGTCTTCCAGAGTGGCTAATCATTTTGCATTCCAACCAGCAACAAATGAAGTTCTTGTTATTCCATGTCTTTCTTAACATTATTTCATCAACATTCTAGAATTTGACCATTCTAAAAAGTGTGTAATGGTGAATTTCACTGTTTCAATTATTATTTCCCCGATGAAATATGTATTATTCATAGTTTTTCAGAGAAACAGAACCAAGTGTGTGTGTGTGTGTGTGTGTGTGTGTGTGATTTATTATTATTCAAATTGACTCAGATGATTATAGAGACTATGTCCCAAGATATTCTGTCTATAAGCTTGCAAGCCAGAAAATTTAGTGTTTTAACTCATTCCTAGTCTAAAGGCCCAAGACAAAGAACAGGAAGAATTACATGTCCCATCTCGGGTGAGAGTGAGATTTACTCTTCCTCTTCCTTTTGTTGAGTCCTTTCTCAGTGGACTAGATAATAGCTGCCTACATTGGTGAGGGTGGAACTTTACTCAGTTTACTGATTGAAAATGCAAATCTCTTTCAGAAATCCTTACTGATTTGTCAAGAAGTAGAATGCTATTAGCTGTCTGGGCATTTTTTTTTTTTTTTTTTTTTTTTTTTTTTGTTACTGAGGAACGAACTCAGGACACTTGGCCACTGAGCTACATCTCCAGCCCTATTTTTTATTTTTATTTAGAAACAGGGTCTTGTTGAATTGCTTTGCAAATAGCTTTTGCTGAGGCTGGCTTTGAACTTGTGATCCTTCTGCCTCAAACTCTCGAGACACTAGGATTACAGGTGTTGGCCACCACGCCCAGCCTGGGCATTTCTTAACCCTGTCAAATTGACACATAAAATTAACCATCATAATACTGAGAATTCTTTCACATGCTTATCTGCTATTTATCTTCTTCAATGAGGTATCTGTTGAAGTCTCTGGACCATTTTTTAGTTGATTTTCTTATTGTTGAGTATTAAGAGTTCTTTGTATATTTTGAATAACGGTCCTTTATCAAATATATCTTTTGCAGATATTTCTCCTAGTCTTTGAAATATCTTTTAATTCACTTGACATTATTCTTTATGAGACAGAATTTTTAAATTTCAATGAAGTTCAGCTTATCAATTGTTTCTTTTATGGCTTGTGCCTTTGATATCACATCTAAAATGTTATTGCTAAACCTAAGGTCATTTGGTTTTTCCTGGAAGACAACAAGTCATTAATAAAATAGAAAGTAAAGTCATGATAAGATACTATTTTATACCTACTAGAAAGACTGTCAAAGGGATATAAAATATCAGGTGTCTGTAGGAATGTGGAAGAAAACCTAACAATCATATGTTGCTTGTGAGAATGCAAAATAGTACAATTACTTTTTAGAACAATTTAGTATAACTTTGTATAATAAGTTGGTATATTATTAAACATAAGATTACTATAAAACTCAGAAATTCTGTATCTAGACATCTACTCAAAAGTAGTGAAAACATGAATTCATACAAAACTTATGCATGAATATTACGGTAGTATTATTCAAAATAGGCAAAATCTTAGAACAATTCATGTTTAACTGGTGAATGAATAAAAATGTAGTATATCTGTACAATGGAATATTATTTAACATCAAAAAAGAATGAATTACTAATACATTACAATAGCATCATGCTAAATAAAAGAAACCCAAAGCTAAAGAGTACATTTTGATATCATGAAGTTGCTTGTGTCCAGAAAAATAAAATATATAAATGTAGAAATCAGAAAAATGGTTATTGGGGGCTGGAAGAAAATGACAAAAGTGATTGAAAATAGGACAGGAAGAATTTTGGGGGAGTAATGGAAATGTTCTGAAACTAGATTGTGGTGATAGTTGCAAAAATAAATTTACTAACAATTATACATTTTATTAGGCTAATCTTATGGTGTATAAATTAAATAACAATAATACTTAAAAATATAATAAATTGTAATAAATTGAAAAATCACATTTCATCATTGTAATTTTAGGACTAACTCATATGTACCTATATTCAGCATTTATGTCACTTGAGAGACATCAGACTTTGAGGACACTAAGGGACTTTAAATATTTAGAATGGAAAACATCCTAAACTTTGTCACATGATCCTCTCTATTACCTTACAGTTTAGTTTTATCATTGTTAGCTGTTATCATTACTGAAGGGAATTGAAATAGATAAGCCTCTTGAATAAAGTTTATGGAAGTAGATTAAGCATTTATTTGAAGCAAATTGAACTTTAAGCAACATTTCTAAGTAAATCATTTTATAGTCTTATAATTAATAAATGTAAGCCAGATATATAATTCTTCAATTCATAATTCTACACTCAAGCGTGTGAGAAGATTAAAGTATAATGCACAAATAGTGGAACTGAATTTTTTGTTCTTAAGTTAGAAATCAGGTTCTTTAATTTACTCCATTTCAATTTCATTCATGTATGATTTTGTCAAAGTGAAGCCAACTTATGTGCAACTATATTATGTGCAACTATAATGCATCAATAAAAAGCAAAAATTAAAAATTTAAAAAATAAAAATATGAAAGCAATCTAAAGAGAACAAAGAAACAAATCATATTTTTATCAATTTCCATGTTTTCAATGAGGTAAGAGAAAAGGGAGAAATGGGGAACTAGTCATCAAAGACTGGGAATTTGTCAAGCAAATAGAAAAGAGGAGAACATACACTATCATATTTAGTGTTTTGATACTTTTATTTTAAATGTATCTAAAGTAAATTACCAATAACATGTAAGGTACAAAGGCATGTGACTATTATTCACATTGACTGAATTTGCCCCATGGTTTATGTTAGTCACTGGAAGATTTGTCCAATTTAAATTAAATTGACACAAACTTTTGAAATTTATCTTGTTATAAAAATCTTGCTCTAATGACAGATTTCCAATTCTTCTTCTTAAGAAATAAAAACATTGGTTATTTGCAATCAACACTCCTTTCAATTTGGAATGATTATAATGCTGTGAGCCATGTAATTGTCATCATCTTTGTATCATTCACTAGAAACTATAACTATATAAAAACTGATATCATGCATCTGAAATATGTTCATGTGAAAAGACTTTACTAAGGAAATCAGTTATATAGGAGATAGTGATTTTAAATTGTTAAGTTCATATGTACTTATACATTCATTTATTAACAAATATTAATAAAGCATACCAGGCTTCTACCAGGTATTAGCGATACAGTAAGTAAACAAAACAGACTCATTTCCTGCTCTAATGAAGCTTAAAATATCAGATTAGTAAACTGGCAATTATAATATAGTAAGATAATTGATAAATCCTGAACTAACCAAACAACATGAGTTTTGTTGTCTCTACTATTGAATCCATTAAAAAATAGTTTACCTTCCTCTTTTGTGGGTGCCATTTTTATTTTTATTATGCAGATAAAGAGCAAGAAACTTGTGGTGGATTATGTTTTCCAAAAATGTTCACATTTCTCATTCTCTTTCAATTCTTGTCATACCACTATGGAGAAGTGCAATCTATTTTCTCTCCCATCAAACTTGGAATATGTTACATCGTGGCTGACTAAAATAATACTATGCAACTTTCAAGGCAGGACTCCCAATTATTCAGCTTCTATCTAGCTTTCTCATGGGATGCCCATCAATGGAATCTGACCATCATGTTGTGAGGAGGACCAGACCAAATGGAGGATCATCCATATTTCAGTAGACAGCTCCACCAAAGTTAATTTACTCCATTTCAACCATGAGGGGTGCAGGTATGCAAGCCTTCAGAACAACAGATCTCAGTCTTCAAGCCATCTCCTTTGCTTATACTTAATGGACTAGAGACCAGTTAATCCCTTTCCACACTCTGCCCACATTTCATATTTATGAGCACAACAAATACTTTTCATGTTTTAAGCCATTAAGGTTGGAGGTTTTTAATATTGAAGTATATGACTAGAACAAAGTTGTCTTCATATCTAAACTCTGCTTTATTTCTATAACATAATTATTATCATGCTATAGAGTGAGAAAATAATGTTCCTTAGAAATTGACATTGAGATTTACTTATAGTTTTCTATTTCTCCAAACTCATTTCCTCTTATTTATATATGTTTACATTCTATCACATTTTAGCTTCTCAGTTTTAACTTTTGCTTGTCCACTCCAGTGATATTTAGTGAACATCTGTGGTGCTTTCACTGATCTTAACAATGTGCTAGGAGATTAAATATTTCATTGCTTATTTCTAAACTCCAGATATTTTTATAGCTCTAAACATGGTCCAATACGAAAGAATTTTCATTAACCTATGAGCTGTAACAAGGGGAAAAAGTCTCTTACGTTTAACTAAGAAATATTTTTAAGAAGAGTTTAGAACGTTTTCTGCTTAACAGGATGTTTCATCCAGATAAATTGGTGTGATTGTTAATGGTACTTTTCTTTTTAATCATAAGTGCCCTCTGTGTCAGGAACTGAACTGTTATCATTTACTGAGTTAAGGTTCACTAGAGCCAAGAAGAGATGGAAGGTCTTCTCTTTTATCTTTTCTGTTTCAAAGCTCAAATGGAGATACCTGTGCTTTGTTTTTAGCTGTTTACATTTAAAAGGCTTCATTAAAAAGCAATGCTATAAAATCAATGAAGTTAGAGTTTTAGACTTGTGAATATGACCATTGCCAGACATAGAGAAAACCTGAGAGCTTTTTAGAGAAAGTTTCCTAAGTTGTGGGTAAATACAATGACTATACAGGACATTGCAAAACAACCTAACAATATGGGCTGAATCAAATGCTGTTCTTCACAGCTAAGAAAAAAATATTTTTCTCAATGTTCAATCACTGCAGTTATGTGTTTTAATAAAATATTAAGTGGTTCATTGGGCAAAATATTTTAATTGCTCTTTGATGATTTAGTTCTGCATGTCTCAGTTATCTATTTCAGAGATAGTGTGGAATATTATTTAAAAATACCAAAGTACTTCACTGAGGAGATAGCTTTAAGAAATTAGGCATTTTTCCATAAATACTTCTTTATTCAGATAGAACTTATTCCCAAGAAAAATAAATTCCAATATACTGTGATTTTAGTGACTCTGATAATTACTGTCCCCTAATGTTGTACACCTCAGTCTAATATTCTTTTGTGGTTTAAATTTATAACAAGAGAGTTTCTTATTTTATTAATATTAAAATAAAAAAAATTACATATTCTGTAGACACAGAGCTGATAACTGTTATTTCTATTAAGCTATAAGTTGATAAGAATGTATTTTTTTAAACAAACCAATTATGATTGAATGGACAATAAAAAAAAAGTTACAAGCGGGTAAATGATTTTGTAAAATTCAATAGCCCTTTGAGAAGGAAGGGGCTTGACCTGATCAAGAGAGATAAACTTTATACAGGCCAAAAGGCACTCAATCCAAGGGAAATTTTTTGCCACAAGAGAACAAAGGGAGGTTGGGACAACTAAAGGTATATTTATTTAAATAGGAGACAGTGAAACCCAGGTTTCATTAAATAGGAGATAGTGAAAACCTAAAACCTAGGTGATGTTTCAGAAGACTATATGTCCCATAGCACTCAGCAAATGAGGAACCAAGGGAGGGATCTTGTGTTCTAAGGGATAAATTCAAGATTGACCTCGTGTCTCCATCCATTAGACATGTACCTTGCAAGACTATCATAAAAGTACAGACTGACTTGCTGTTGTACCTTGTGTCTCTTAGTCCATTCTCTGTGCTTGGACAGGTGAGCATGTTTCTCACATTCTCACTTCATGAACAAGACCCCTAAAGCATAAGAAATACAACCAGTAAGTGGGATAGCATCAAATTTAAAGTTTCTACACAGCAAAGGAAACAGAGTATGAAAAGAGGGCGTACAGAATGGCATAAAATCTTTGCTAGCTATTCTTCTGGTGCTGTGACCAGTGTGGCCAAACAAGCAGGTTCTGCCAAAGGTCGAAGGGGGATAAGAAAAATAAAGACTCATACATGTATAGATGCTTTTGAAGATACAGCAGGGGCTGGGTGAAGTGCTGCTCTCTGATGGAGAAACAGTTCTGAAGAATTATGCCAGCAATCTTTATTTATATTTCTCATTATCAGGTTAAAGACTATGCAAGCATTATGCATTATTCTTTGTATTCAGGAAAGTTACAGAGCAAGCAACACTATGCGGCTTTCTCATAGTTGCATTCTACAGTTGCAATGTTATACAGTTGCAATGTTAGTAGCTTTGCGTACCTCTCAAGAAAGTTCATTGTTTGAAGTTACTGTTAGGAGGACAGTTTCAGTAGTAGCAGAGCTGGTCAAACATTGAGATTGTCTAGCAAGAAAGTTCTTCTATTCTCAAGAGCAATTTGCCTGAGATCAAGGTAGAGGCTGATAAGATTCTAGCACAGAGCCTCCTCATGAAGGACATTATCACAGGAGCTAGGCATCCTGTACTTTTGCACAGAAACTTTCCCAGGAACTAAGCATGCCACAGCCATGAGGTCATCAGAGACTCCAATCTCAGACAAGGTTCTCCCATTCTCTGTCACCACTCTCCACACTCTGGCAGGGGAATAATATCCAGAATATATAAAGAATATAAAGAACTAAAAACACTTAACACTAAAAACAAAAAATAAAAATAAACAAAAAACCTTCAAATAAATAACCCATTCAATAAATGGCCCAAAGAATTAAAAAGATTTGTTAAAAGAAGAAATACAAATGCTAAAATACATAAGTAAAAATGTTTAACATCCCTAGACATCAGAGAAATTCATATCAAAACAAAACTGAGATTTTATATTACTATAATTAGAATGACAATCATCCATAATGCTAATAATAATAATGCTGATGAGGATGCAGGGAAAGTGTTACACTCATACATTGTTGATAAAACTGCAAATTAGTACAACCACTTGAGAAAACATTATGGAGAATCCTCAAAATGCTAGGAATAAACCACCATATGATACAGTTATCCTACTTCTTGGAATCTATTCTAAAGAACTAAAATCAGCATAGCATAGTGATACAGGAATATCAATGTTTATGGCAGTGTAGTTCACAATAACTAGGTTATGGAACCAGCTTAAGTGCCTGTCAATGGATGAATGGAAAAAGAAAATGTCAGATACACACACACACACACACACACAATGAAGTTTTACTGAGCCATAAACAAAGCAAAGAGTTTAATGTTTTTTGTCATGTGTGCTTCCACAGCAAAACAAAGGAAAAAGAAATGATTGGAGGAATCCCATGAGAATAAAAGGGAGATCAGTTATGTAGAGGAAGGTAATAAAGGGGAATGGAAGAGGATGGGAAAACGAGGAATTGGGGGGCAGAAATTTACCAAATATACTATGCATGTGTATGAATATATGATGGTGAATTTCACTTTTATGTATATCTATAAGGTACAAAATAAAAACAAAAAAATAAATAGAACAAAGACTATTAGGATAGAGGAAGGGGAGCAGGTGGAGGGAGGTATAGGGTAGAGAAGAGGAGATGCTGGGGACTGAAATGGAACAAAGTATAGTCCATGCATGTATGATTATGTCAAAAAGAGTCCCACTAGGGGATCCAACATGGCGGCGAGAGGGGAGGCAGCGCTTTCAGTACCTCCTCAACAATGGGGTCAGAGAGACGCATGGATACGCTTAGATATGACCTGCTGAGAAACTCCTAGCAAAATTCCACTAAAGAGAGACCGGCCGGGAATTGGAAGGATTTTTGGAGGTGACAGTCTGCGCTAGACGAGTGAATCTCCGCCACGCAGCGCAGAGGTCCAGACCTGCCAGCTGCTGCCCGCGCGACTCTGCGACTGTCGGCTGCCTGCACGAGGCCCCCGCGTCAGGGCGGATAGCCTCCAAGGCGCAGCGCAGCAGGAGCGGTGCAGGGACTCTAGGAAGAGGTCTCTCGCCAAGCCTTCATGAAATAGCAAACCGGGAGCTGAAACCAACCAGAGACAGACCAGTCCCACCCCTCCCTTCGGACACTCTGGCAAGGAGCCTGGGGCCTGCCATAGCAGAGTGGTGACATCACCAGAGTTCCGCCGACAGAATTCCTTCCCAGCGGAATCCACATTAGCAGGTGTGTGACTCCCACCCCCTCCAGATACAAGCAGCCAGGAAACCACCGGGGGCGTGTCTGTAGGGAAGCAGAGGGGATTCCAGATCCCCACCTCCCCTTAACACCAGCGGCGACACCCAAGATCATAGCCGCCAGTTTCTGGGGGCATGCCCACCAAAGGGGTCCTGAAAAATTAAACTGTTGGTTCCCAGATCACCCCACCACAGCACTGGGGCTTAATTGAATGACAGAGAGGGTGTTCATCGTTCGGGATATAGGACACGCGGTGGGGCTGCAAGTGTAATCAGATCCTTGGGGAACCGCCTCTGGTGAACAGGACCTGGCTGGCTGGCTGGGAGGAGGAACAGGGGGAGGGGCCGGATAAGTGAAAGGGCTCTGGACTAACAGGATTGAGAGACTCCCAGGAGCCACCGTAGAGGGATTTCTGTCAGCACATAGAGGGCAGAAGCTCAGCTCAGAGGGCACAGCTCCGCCTACTGGAAGAGAAGAAAATGGGATTCAGCCATAGAACAGGGGATGCCAGCATGGCAGAGATCTGATGTCATCGGAGAGCGGCCGAGGAGAAAACTTCATCGGTGCCAGCGGCGACGGAAACAGTTGGTCCCCTGGTAGGGAGGGTGAGTCACAGATACCCGAGTCTCTCTCACTTTGCCATCGAGCCAGAGGCGAGGAGAGGGGCCGCCGCCCGCGCCCGCAAGGTAGGAAGACCTGCGACCAACCTGCAGATCAGGCCCAGTGGTCTGCAGGCGTGGTAAGAGGGGCAGGGCAGAGCCACCGCCCGCGCCAGCAAGGTAAGCAGACCTGCGACAGACCTGTGGATCAGGCCCAGCGGCCTGCCAGCATGGTACACACTTCACCCCAACTGGAGTAGGGGCAGAGCAGAGCCTTAGCCCGCGCCCAGATCAGGCCCAGCGGCTCGCCTGTGTGGTGGTCAAGTGACCCCAATTGGAGTGGGGGTGGAGCGGAACTGACACCCTTGCCCACAAGGTGGGCAGACCTGCGACCAACCTGCAGATCAGGCCTAGCGGTCCCCGGGCGTGGTAGGAGGGGCAGGGCAGAGCCTTCGCCCCCACCTGCAAGGTAGGCAGACCTGCGACAGAACAGCGGATCAGGCCCAGGGGTCCGCGGGCGTGGTAGACACCTCACACCAATTGGAGGAGGGGCAGAGCAGAGCCCCTGCCCGCACCTGCAAGGGAGAATTTTCAACTATACAAGAGCAATATAAATATATAGGGGGGGGAAAAAATTTCAAAAACACAACAGTTTCACCAAGAAGAAAGAAACGCAAGCAGTATGAAAAGACAAGGAAAGAAAGGACTACAAGCAATGCAGGTCAGCTCAACTTTAGAAGAGGTAACAGCTGCAGCAGATGGAATGTCAGATAAAGAATTCAGGATATATATGCTTCAGATGATCTGGAGTATCAAGGAAGAAATTAGACAGCAAAATCAGACAATGAAAGATCACTTCGACAAGGAATTACACAAACAAATCCAGGAAGCAAAGGATCAACTATACAGGGAGATAGAGGTTATGAAAAACAAACAAACAGAAATCCTAGAAATGCAGGAAGCAATAAACCAACTTAAAAACTCAATTGAGAGTACTACCAGCAGAGTAGAACACTTAGAAGATAGAACATCAGACAATGAAGACAAAGTATTTCAACTTGAAAAGAACATAGACAGCTCAGCAAGACTGTTAAGAAACCATGAGCAGAACATCCAAGAAATATGGGATAACATTAAGAGACCAAACTTAAGAGTCATTGGGATACAGGAAGGTATAGAACTCCATACCAAAGGAATGAGCAATTTATTCAATGAAATAATACAAGAAAACTTCCCAGACTTGAAGAATGAGACAGAATCCCAAATTCTAGAAGCCTACAGGACGCCGAATGTGCAAAATTATAAGAGATCCACACCTAGACACATTATAATGAAGATGCCCAACATACAGAATAAGGAGAGAATTTTAAAAGCTACAAGAGAAAGGAAGCAGATTACATTTAGGGGCAAGCCAATCAGGATAACAGCTGATCTTTCAACACAGACTCTGAAAGCTAGAAGATCCTGGAATAACATTTCAAACACTGAAAGAAAATGGGTTCCAACCAAGAATTGTGTATCCAGCGAAATTAAGCTTCAGGATGGAAGATGAAATTAAAACCTTCCACGACAAACAAAAGTTAAAAGAATATGCAGCTAGAAAACCATCTCTTCAAAACATCCTCAGCAAAACATTACAGGAAGAGGAAATGGAAAATAACAATGAAAACCAACAGTGGGAGGTAGGACAGTAAAGGGGGGGGAATAATCAAAGAGGAAAACAAACCATGTTTAGTAACATAAATAAACAAATATGGCTGGAACAACAACCCATATCTCAATAATAACCCTAAATGTTAATGGCTTAAACTCACCAATTAAGAGACACAGGCTAGTAGAATGGATCTCAAAACAAGACCCAACAATATGCTGCCTACAGGAGACGCATTTGATAGGAAAAGACATACATAGGCTGAAGGTGAAAGGTTGGGAAAAATCATATCACTCATATGGACTTCGGAAAAAAGCAGGAGTGTCCATACTCATATCAAATAAAATAGATTTCAAGCCAAAGTTAATCAAAAGGGATAAAGAGGGACACTACATACTGCTTAAGGGAACCATACACCAACAAGACATAACAATAATAAATATATATGCCCCAAACAATGGTGCAGCTATGTTCATCAAACAAGCTCTTCTCAAGTTCAAGAGTCTAATAGACCACCATACAATAATCATGGGAGACTTCAACACACCTCTCTCGCCACTGGACAGATCTTCCAAACAAAAGTTGAATAAGGAAACTATAGAACTCAATAACACAATTAATAACCTAGACTTAATTGACATATATAGAATATACCACCCAACATCAAGCAGTTACACTTTTTTCTCAGCAGCACATGGATCCTTCTCAAAAATAGATCATATATTATGTCACAGGGCAACGCTTAGACAATATAAAGGAGTAGAGATAATACCATGCATCCTATCTGATCATAATGGAATGAAACTGAAAATCAACAATAAAAGAAGGAAGGAAAAAGCATACATCACTTGGAGAATGAACAATAGGTTACTGAATGATCAATGGGTTATAGAAGACATCAAGGAGGAAATTAAAAAATTCTTAGAGATTAATGAAAACACAGACACAACATATCGGAATCTGTGGGACACATTGAAAGCAGTTCTAAGAGGAAAATTCATTGCTTGGAGTTCATTCCTTAAAAAAAGAAAAACCAACAAATAAATGATCTCATACTTCATCTCAAAATCCTAGAAAAAGAACAGCAAAACAACAGCAAAAGAAGTAGAAGGCAAGAAATAATTAAAATCAGAGCTGAAATTAATGAAATCGAAACAAAAGAAACAATTGAAAAAATTGACAAAACTAAAAGTTGGTTCTTTGAAAAAATAAACAAAATCGACAGACCCTTAGCCATGCTGGCGAAGAGAAGAAGAGAGAGAACTCAAATTACTAGCATACGGGATGAAAAAGGCAATATCACAACAGACACTTCAGAAATACAGAAGATAATCAAAAATTATTTTGAATCCTTATACTCCAATAAATTAGAAGATAGTGAAGGCATCGATAAATTTCTGAAGTCATATGATCTGCCCAGATTGAGTCAGGAGGATATAGACAACCTAAACAGACCAATATCAATTGAGGAAATAGAAGAAACCATCAAAAGACTACCAACTAAGAAAAGCCCAGGACCAGATGGGTATACAGCAGAATTTTACAAAACCTTTAAAGAGGAACTAATACCAATACTTTTCAAGCTACTTCAGGAAATAGAAAAAGAGGGAGAACTTCCAAATTCATTCTACGAGGCCAACATCACCCTGATACCTAAACCAGACAAAGACACTTCAAAGAAAGAAAACTACAGACCAATATCTCTAATGAACCTAGATGCAAAAATCCTCAATAAAATTCTGGCGAATCGGATACAAAAACATATCAAAAAAATTGTGCACCATGATCAAGTAGGATTCATCCCTGGGATGCAAGGCTGGTTCAATATACGGAAATCAATAAATGTTATTCACCACATCAATAGACTTAAAAATAAGAACCATAGGATCATCTCGATAGATGCGGAAAAAGCATTCGACAAAGTACAGCATCCTTTATGTTCAAAACTCTAGAAAAACTAGGGATAACAGGAACATACCTCAATATTGTAAAAGCAATCTATGCTAAGCCTCAGGCTAGCATCATTCTGAATGGAGAAAAATTGAAGGCATTCCCTCTAAAATCTGGAACAAGACAGGGATGCCCTCTCTCACCACTTCTGTTCAACATAGTTCTCGAAACACTGGCCACAGTAATTAGACAGACAAAAGAAATTAAAGGCATAAAAATAGGAAAAGAAGAACTTAAATTATCACTATTTGCAGATGATATGATTCTATACCTAGCAGACCCAAAAGGCTCTACAAAGAAACTATTAGAGCTAATAAATGAATTCAGCAAAGTGGAAGGATATAAAATCAACACGCATAAATCAAAGGCATTCCTGTATATCAGCGACAAATCCTCTGAAATGGAAATGAGGACAACCACTCCATTCACAATATCTTCAAAAAAAATAAAATACTTGGGAATCAACCTAACAAAAGAGGTGAAAGACTTATACAATGAAAACTACAGAACCCTAAAGAGAGAAATAGAAGAAGATCTTAGAAGATGGAAAAATATACGCTGTTCATGGATAGGCAGAACTAACATCATCAAAATGGCGATATTACCAAAAGTTCTCTATAGGTTTAATGCAATGCCAATCAAAATCCCAAAGGCATTTCTTGTAGAAATAGAGAAAGCAATCATGAAATTCATATGGAAAAATAAAAGACCTAGAATAGCAAAAACAATGCTAAGCAGGAAGTGTGAATCAGGCGGTATAGCGATACCAGACTTCAAACTATACTACAGAGCAATAGTAACAAAAACAGCATGGTACTGGTACCAAAACAGGCGGGTGGACCAATGGTACAGAATAGAGGACACAGAAACCAATCCACAAAACTACAACTATCTTATATTTGATAAAGGGGCTAAAAGCATGCAATGGAGGAAGGATAGCATCTTCAACAAATGGTGCTGGGAAAACTGGAAATCCATATGCAACAAAATGAAACTGAATCCCTTTCTCTCGCCATGCACAAAAGTTAATTCAAAATGGATCAAGGAGCTTGATATCAAATCAGAGACACGCCGTCTGATAGAAGAAAAAGTTGGCTACGATCTACATACTGTGGGGTCGGGCTCCAAATTCCTCAATAGGACACCCATAGCACAAAAGTTAATAACTAGAATCAACAAATGGGACTTACTCAAACTAAAAAGTTTTTTCTCAGCAAAAGAAGCAATAAGAGAGGTAAATAGAGAGCCTACATCCTGGGAACAAATCTTTACTCCTCACACTTCAGACAGAGCCCTAATATCCAGAGTATACAAAGAACTCCAAAAATTAGACAATAAGATAACTAACAACCCAATCAACAAATGGGCCAAGGACCTGAACAGACACTTCTCAGAGGAGGACATACAATCAATCAACAAGTACATGAAAAAATGCTCACCATCTCTAGCAGTCAGAGAAATGCAAATCAAAACCACCCTAAGATACCATCTCACTCCAGTAAGATTGGCAGCCATTATGAAGTCAAACAACAACAAGTGCTGGCGAGGATGTGGGGAAAAGGGTACACTTGTACATTGCTGGTGGGACTGCAAATTGGTGCAGCCAATCTGGAAAGCAGTATGGAGATTTCTTGGAAAGCTGGGAATGGAGCCACCATTTAACCCAGCTATTCCCCTTCTCGGTCTATTCCATAAAGACCTAAAAAGAGCATGCTAGAGGGACACTGCTACATCGATGTTCATAGCAGCTCAATTCACAATAGCAAGACTTTGGAACCAACCCAGATGCCCTTCAATAGACGAATGGATTAAAAAAAATGTGGTATTTATACACAATGGAGTATTACTCTGCATTAAAAAATGACAAAATCATAGAATTTGCAGGGAAATGGATGGCACTAGAGCAGATTATGCTAAGTGAAGCTAGCCAATCCCTAAAAAGCAAATGCCAAATGTCTCCTTTGATATAAGGAGAGTAACTAAGAACAGAGTAGGGACGAAGAGCATGAGAAGAAGATTAACATTAAACAGAGATGAGAGGTGGGAGGGAAAGGGAGAGAAAAGGGAAATTGCATGGAAATGGAAGGAGACCCTCAGGGTTATACAAAAGAACATACAAGAGGAAATGAGGGGAAAGGGAAAAATAATACAAGGGGGAGAAATGAAGGTCAATAGAGGGGGTAGAGAGAGAAGAGGGGTGGGGAGGGGAGGGGAGGGGGGATAGTAGAGGATAGGAAAGGTAGCAGAACATGACAGTCACTAGTATGGCAATATGTAAATCAATGGATGTGTAATTGATGTGATTCTGCAATCTGTATATGGGCTAAAAGTGGGAGTTCATAACCCACTTGAAGCAAAGTGTGAAAGATGATATATCAAGAACTATGTAATGTTTAGAACAACCAACAATTAAAAAAAAAAAATTAAAAAAAAAAAAAAACAGAAAAAAAAAAGAGTCCCACTGTTTTATATAACTATAATACACTAATAAAAATATCTAAAATTATCAGTTGTTTCCTGTATTCATTTTGGGGCTAATGAGAGTAGTACTTATTAAGAAAGTGTCTATTTCCTGATTGAGTTTAGCAGGAAATGCTATATCTAGAACTATCTCTTGAAAAAGCAGACAAATTATAAAGCAATTCCCAAGTATATTTGATTATGTTTTCCTCTGTGTATGTGTTTATGTGTGTGTGTGTTGTGAGGGGAGGGAGGTAGGATAGGCAGAGACAATTTTTTAATAGACTATTTTTAGAGCAGCTTCAGGTTCACAGGAAAATCAAGCAGTAACTGCAGAATTCCCTTATAGTCTCTGCTCCATTACCTCCAACACATTCGTAGCTTCCCTACTGTCAACATCCCATCCCAGATTGGTATATTTGTTATATCTGGTGTATCTACACTGACACATCATTACCACCTGAAGATTACTTTAGGGTTCAAATGTATAATCATGTGTATTTGCCATTTTAGTCTCACATGGAACGTTTTCATTTCCATGAAAATCCCCTCCACTGAAAATTTTTTCTGCTGGTATTTACTAGTGTTACAACAGACATACTCTGGGAAATGCAGCCCTATAACAGCCATTGCCTATATGATTGAATAGGTAAAAGCCGGACTTCTGCTTTATTGAAGTCAGCATGATGATTCAAACATTGAAAATATATGCTATTTCATGGTTTGCTTCAACTCTCTGATAAAGTACAGTGGGACTCACTTTCTGCTTTTCTAATACCAATTAACTAACTTTAAAGAAAGTACTTACCAAATATAAAAAAAATAAACCTTAAGAAAGGTTTATTTACATTTTCTGGAATGTGGGAGTTTGTGGCAAGAAACTGAATTGACTCTCATGAAGAATTTTATTTGTGAGAACACAGGCAGTTCTAGTTTCTTAGGGATGAGCATAATCTCTGGAGTAAAAGGAATGAAATGATTATAGAACATGCTGCAAGGAAACTAGAACAGGAATTTCCATCAAAGAAAGATACCAGCCTTTCTAAAATGCATAGAAAATATTTATAGGATACATGGCATGTCTTAAAGAAAATTTAATTCCAAAGTAGGAAAAACCTTATGGATTAATGGGGACTATTTTGCCAGTGTGGTTTAATTTTTATTTTAATATTTCAGGGAATTAGAAAAATAATAATATCAAACTTGACCTGGGAACTTCAGTACTTCTCCCAACTACATGATACTGGTAAAAATACAAACTCCTTTGAGTTTCCTTCCTTCTTTCTTTCTTATTTTCTTCCTTTCCCTTGTACAAATATTTGTAAGTTTTTCTACCAGGTTCTGGTCATGATGTCAAGTGCTGACAGCACAGTGATAAATAAGACAAGGCCCTTAACTTCAAAGAGCTTTTTCTTTAGTGAGAAGTATACACAGGTGAATTGGGAATTATAATACAAAGTGACAAGTGAGCATACTTGTAAACACCATAGGGAGAACATAGAAAGAATAACTAATATTTTCAGAAAGTTTATAACATGAAAACAGTTAGATTATTTACAACAGTATGGCTGAACATTTATTAAAAATATTGAAATATTTTTTTCCAGGTTGGTAAATAGACTACCCATGCTCCCAAGCACATCTCCTGATACCTTGGTCACCCAGGCTTCTCTGATAGACCTCCTTCCCATACCTTGCTATGACTTGGTAACTAAGAGGTTAATTTTTGTTATAATAACCTTCTAAGATTCTATTCTGATACTGAACCCTGTGCCATTTGATTAGTCCTGGGTGCCTAAGCCAAGTTTCTTAAATATTTTGAATATCGTCGTTGTTTAATGGACTATCTTTTGAAGAATTGAGGTATGAAATATATTTAGGCAAGCCAGCATGTTGATGCAGACCTGTAATCCCAGTGATTTAGGAGGCTGAGGCAGAAGGATTTTGAGTTTGAGACCAGCCCCAACAATGTAGCAAGACCTTTTCTCAAAAATAAATAAATAAATAAATAAATAAATAAATAAATAAATAAAAAAAGGACTGGTGATGTAGCTCAGTGGTAAATCATCCCTGGGTTCAATCCCCATAGCCACACCCTTACACACACACATACACACACACACAATGTTTTTTTAGAAACACAAGAAAGAAAAGTGGGAGTCAATGAATTAGTGTTCTGGACAAAGAGATCAGCAAATCTACAGGTCTATTGGTGTAAAACAGATCAGTATGCTTAAGAATCTAAAAATGTTTAGCAATGCTGTATTTTGAGGGAAGTTGTGGGAAACAATTTTTGTAAGCTAAGCAAGTGCAAATTACAAGGTAATTTATGTTAGCCTGATTAATTTGTACTGAGGATAAAATGATATAATTTGTATATTTCTGAAGATGGCACAACTGTGGATAAAATTAGGAATTCCTAGATAAATACTGCAAAATGTCTGGATACCAGTGTGATATTTTACCCCAAAAATGGTGTTTTAGGTAAGGACTGGTATTCGCATATTCATATTAATTCTTATCAGGACATGCCAGAAGTGCCAATACCTACTTCAGTACCAAAGAAATTGTAGTGTACAACTGATGGGACTCTCTTCCTCACTCCAGAGAGGAAGGTCATCTAGAACACAGATCATACATTATCTTCAGATTTTAGCCATTTTGAACATGGTATTAAGACTGCCTAAGGGAGTGAACAAGGAATATTTAGATTAGTTTGAAGACAGACGTCTATTTAAGGGCCTTAATATTAGTAGTGTGTAATAAGTATTTGTGTGTGAATAAATAGAGGAATGAATAAATGAATGAGAGGTGATATTCCCAGGTTTAAGATAGTAATATATATCTTTCCTTTTCTCAACTATTTTTTTAACTCTCAAAGGAATCACTACTTGACTAACATTCTTAATATCTTTGTGAACTCTCCTACTCCTTGTTAGAAGGTAAGTGACTTAATATTGTTTATGATTTTTGGAGGAATAATGAATCATGAATTGCTTGGCCAATCCTCCCTTTAGCTCTAGGGTTCAGTTACTATCAGCATGTAAATCACCATCTTTCACATTTTCTGGGAAGACTCTTTGTTCTGAGGGTCTGGAAGGGCCTGAAGGAAAAAGTTGGAAGAGACCTTCCCTGTTCCCATGTTTCCATGTCTGCATAGAAAGTTTGTCTAATTTGGGGGTTGTTATTAGGAAGCCTGTTTGTCGGCATGTATTAACTAACTTTTCCAGAATCACTTTCATCAGTTGTAATGTAATACTTTGCACAACCATTACTGTTCTTTTTCCCTCCATTTTTTAAAAATCAATGCATTATAGTTGTACATAATGGCTACATTTGTTGTTATACAGTCTTACATGCAGACATCATAACAAGAAAATGGGCCTGTATCATTACCCATTATGTCTTACATCTCAATTGGTTTAGAAATGTTGAAAATAAGAAGGATATTTATTAGGTCACTTTCAAATGCTGTAATGCATTATTCTCACTAAAGCCATAGAGTATATTTTTCTGTTTAAATTTAGAAAGGAGATTGTTTATACTTTAGCATAACAACATGTTACTTTTCACTTCATAACATTGTAAATATGCTTTCACAATATTTAAAAATCCTATTCAATGACAGGGGTTAAAGCCTTCCTGGCTTTGTAAACATTCTAATTGAAAAATCATCAATATAATTATCTTTTCTCAGAAAAAAATAGCAACAAAGGGCAAATTTTCCCCTTTTAGTTCTCTAAAACTTTCTGTCCAGAAGACATGAAATAGTAACAATTGTGCAAACATTTTTTGTCTTTTCTGGTTTGCAAGTTACATTAGAAGTTATGACATATATCAATTATGTTTCCAGATGTTTTCAGATTACAAATTAAAATACACAATGAAATTATACAGAGAACAAAGGAGCACTCTATGAAATGACTATGGCAACATAGATCAAAACTAAATTAAAATAACTTTGGCAAGCTCAACTATGTAACAAATAAAAGAAACAACTATGGCAAAAATTTGAAAACCTGTAAGAAATGTATTATTTCCTAGCAAAATATAAATTAAAAAGTTAATCCAAGAGAAATGGAAAACTTGATATGCTAATTATAAAAAGATTGAAAGATTATTAAGGAAATATCATTAAAAATGAAAGCTATTTCATGCTTGAGGCACTGAGTTTGATCCTCAGCACCACATAAATATAAAAAAGTTATTGTTTCCACTTAAAACTAAAAAATAAATAACAAAAAAATAAAAGCTATTTAACTTATAGAAAAAAGATGCCTCGACTGCTATCTAAATTATTTAACATTATGGGAAAAATAAAATTTTCCAGTTCATTTTATGAAACCATTATAATCTTAATATCAAAATATTAAAATCAGAAGCATAATACTACTTCATTTTTTATTGTAAAGTACAATTTCTAGGAATATATATAATATGTATGTCAAATAAAGCATATATACATATATATATAAACATACATGGGGGCATATATATTGTGGGACAAGTGCATGGAGTACTGCATACATGGCATATGTTAAGGGCGCCTGAGTGGCAGGCCACTCTCCTTGTGCTAGGCACATGAACAGCAGGCTGCTTATCCAGTAAGCACAGCCCTGGGTGCGAGGCCATGAGTTGTAGTCCCTGCACTTGCTCCACAGCCCATTCCTCCATTGGTCTCTGCAAGGACAGTTAGCAGAAACTGCATGGTAACTGTGCAATAAAATTAGACCTGCTTCCTGTTTGGTCTCCAGAGGTCTTGAATATCGACTCTGCAGTCACACTCTCCTCTACCCTGTTCCATGGACTCCTCGCTGGACCAGAGAGAGCCCTAATAGAGCCATTATTGTTTCAATAGATTACACAAAGCTCTAATATAGTTTATTCTACAAGTGCTAGGTTTATTTGATGTTGATTGATTAGTATAATTCATTTCCTCAGAGAATTACAGGAAAATTTATTTTTTTACTACAATGATGAAATGTATTTGAAAAAGTTTCAGCAATTATGTCTAAAATTTTCATTAAATTGATGTAAGAAGAAATTACTTAAATATGATAAAATCTATAAATTCTAAAAGTAAATATAAATATAAATTGTGAATTATTAATATATACCATTTACATTTAAATTAGAGACCAGAAGGGAATAGCTGTCAGTATTTCAATATTGTGTTGAAGAATGTAAAATATTCATTAAGAAAGAAAATTAAATAATAATCATAAATTTTGAAAAAATGAAACATGAAATTATTCATTTTTGCTGATCAGGTGACTATGTAACAAGAAAATGACATTCTGGGAAAAATATTACTTAACCTAAAATAAATTGGGAAAAGTTATTTTATACAGGATAAACAATAAAATAATAACTTTTATATATTCTAACAATAATTAAGTAGGAAGGGGATTAGAAAAATATTCCTCATATAAACAGATATCTTATAAAGTTTTTAGAAATCAATTTAACAGAGGATATCTGGAATAATATGAAGAAAGCTATAAAATCTTATTCAAATAAATAAATCCATGGAAAACCATATAATAGATATGAATGGAAAATTTTACTATTATGAGTAGTAGATCTCCTAGATTTGTTAGAAATTTAATGTAAGTATAATTTTAATTTTAATAAAACTTTGAAACAGTGATAACTTTATGAAATTAATCTGTAACATCGGATATAAAAGAAAGCAAGAAAATTGTTAAAATGATGAACAGATGTTCAAACAAGTTATAAATCTGAAGTAATTAGTGAAAATGGTATTAGCATAGAAACAGAATACAGATCAGGGAATTCTATAATAACTTAATTTTGAAGAAAATAATTGAAAAAACTTAATTTTGAAGAAAATAAAATGTGTTTTTAATAGCAAAATATAGGCAAAGGATATAGGTTATTTTATGTGGCTAATAAATATTGTACAAGATGGTCAAACTCACTAATCAGAAAAAGAAATATAAAGCAAAAATAAATATTATTTCACTTTGTTAAGTTACCAGAATTAAAGTATACTCTAAAACCTATTGTTAGCAAACATGTGTGGAAAAATTCTATAATTTATCATTAGTGAAATACTTCTTTTCCTTTACTGATTTCCCAGAAAACAAATCAGCAACATCTCTTTTAAAAATTTACATTTTTCTCCAACTCCATTCATAGGAATTGCCATAAAAATAAAAATAAAGCACATAAGATTATGGTTTCAAGGGTTCTCATAGAATCATTGTTTCGGGGGAAAAAGCTAGAAACAAAATTGATTATCATCCATAAATAAATAATTGAATAAATTTTGTCCCAAAGAATTCCTCCACATTTATATAATTTTTTTCAAAATATTGTAGAGGGAGACATAGAAAACAGAAGATTTTGAAAATATTTAGTAAAGAAAATGCAGGTATAAATGCATACATATGAAGAAATATTTCTGTGTATAGATAAATGAATATGTGCTTTCTCTAGGTACAAGCACATGGGGAAAAGTGATTCACACAGGTTGGAAGATAAAGGGAAGAGGTACGTCAGTGGAAATAAAGAGTGGAAGGGAGCAAAATAATTGAAATAACAAGATCATGGCATTTGTAGGGAAATGGATGGCATTAGAGCAGATAATGCTAAGTGAAGTTAGCCAATCTAAAAAAGCAAATGCCGAATGTCTTCTCTGATATAAGGGAGGTGACTCAAAATGGGGTAGGGAGGAAGAGCATGAGAAGAAAATTACCTTTAGATAGGGAAGAGAGGTGGGAGGGAGAGGGAGGGAGAATGGGAATTGAATGGAAGAGGGAAGGAGACCCCCTTCATTATACAGAATACAGGTATGAAGATGTGAGGGGAAAAAAAGAAGTGGGTCACATTAGATTGGGTAGAGAGAAGTGATGGGAGGGGAGGGGAGGAGAAGGGGGGAATGGAAGGACAGAATAAAATAGACATTATTATTGCTGTGGGTATATACGTGACTGCATGAACAATATAATTCTGCAACCTGTACACTCAGAAAAATGAGAAATTATATCCCATCTGATTCAAATGTATGATATGTCAAGATCATTGTACTGTCATGTGTAACTAATTAAAACAAATTTAAAAAAGAAAAAAAAATAAATGAAAGTACTCTACTAAAGAAATTCATCCTGAAGTATATACATGCATTTGTTTAAAACTACATCTTTTCATACAATTATGTACACCCAAAACATACACATAAAAATGCTAGGGAGAGGCTGACTGACAATTGAGAAGTAATGGATACTTTGATCTTGTTGATTCCTGGTTTTCAGTACATTAGCTTTATTTTTATGAAATGAAAATGTTTATAATTTTTGTTGGTCACAAAGTCACAGATATTTTTAATATTAACTATGACTTATACACTTATAGTTGAAGAAAATGTTAAATTAGTTAGAGATCAATAAACTAAATATGTGATTTTTTTTATCCAAATTCCCAGACTCCTGAATTCTGTTACATGGACAGAATCAGAACCTCTGGAGCTAGGAGTCTTGGTAAGTAATTCAAAATACACATGTTAACAACTGAATGAACGTATAATAAGAATGAATAACACCCCTCTGAGTTTGGAATAGACATAGACCCTGGACACACAGCTTTGTGGTTATGGTTTGGGGTGATGGCAAGAACTGACTGTCATAATCTGTCACATTGGTTTTTGCTCTGATTTTTATAATTTGCTTTCTTCTTCTTATGTTAGGTTTAATTTGATCTTCCTTTTTTAATTTTCTAAGTTGGAAGCTCCATATTTTAGATATTTCTTCTTTTATAATTTAATGTTATAACTTTCCCCTGTAAGCATCTCTTTTGCTACATCCCACAAATTTTGAAAATTAGTATTTTAATTTCTATTTATTTCAAACATATATACCCATGCATGTATATATTCATTCTGATATACATTCTATATATTTAGTTTGCACTTTCTTCTGTAGCTCTTATATGTCAATTTACAAATGTCTATTCAGTTTATGAATTTTCTTCTAGCTTTCTGCTATTAACTTTTAGTTTAATCATCATGGTCTATTAGCAAAGTTTTCTTGAATTCTATCTTTAAACTTTTGTTAAGGTGTATTAAACCTGACCTAGAATATGATCTGTCTTAGCTAAATGTTCCCTGAGAATTTGAGAAGACTGTACATTTTGTTCTTGCTGCGTGAAATATATTAAAAATGACAATAAGACTAATTTGATGGTGTTAGGGATGTTTATGTTGTTTGCTTCTTGAGTGAGTTTCTGCCTACTTTATCTATCAATTATTGAAAGAGAGATGTCTGCTGAAGCCTCCAACTATAATACTGCAGTTTTCTATTTATCATTGCAGTTTGGTTTTTTGCCTCTTTGTTTTCAGTGCATTAATGTTTGAAATTATGTCTTCTTGGAGAATGAACACTTTACCATGATAGTGTTTGTTGCACTGGAGTTCTCTTTGTTTAAAATTAATAAACTTTGTCCATCTTTCTTTTGATTATTGTTAGCATAGTATATCTTTCTCATATTTTTATTTTGTATCTTAATCTTTTATTTAAAGTTGTTCTCTTATAAACAACATCTAATATTTCTTCCATTCTAATGATATTTGTCTTTTAACTGATATGTTTAGGCCATTAACACTAAAAGTGATTATTTATACATTTCGATTATTATGTACCATACTTGTAACTTTTTTGTTCATTGGTGTTGTTTTGTTTCCTCATCCTTTCCTATTTTCTGCCTTCACTGGTTTTAATTGAATATTTTACAGTTTACAAAGTGACATGAAACCTCTCGTTCTCTGAGGGGTCCAACAAAAGTCATTAATTTTTATTGTGCTTCGCTTATTTCCTGTTGTAGAGGAAAAATTAATGATTTACCAGCTTTTTGTAAATATTAGAGCTGGCATTGATATTTCAAAAAAATGAAACATATAAGTTCCACTGAATTATATTTAAAAAATTTGTCTTGGGATAAAAGGACAAAATGCAGATATGCTGAACCCCTACAAGTTTGGATATGCACTTCTCTTAGGAAAAAGTTTAGTGATATAGAATAATCACAATATCATTAATATAGATAATTTTATGTGGTTAGATAATTAGGGAGAAGGGACAATGATTAGATTAGCCACTATAAATTTTTGTGTTGTGGTTGTTATCTTATTACAAAAACACATATCACTTCTCTAATTTAATTATTATTTTAAAAATTTGCACAGTTTTTCAGGAGCATTTATCATGTACATGAATAATTACTGTAAATCTTTACAAGTAGGAGGGTCTAAATGCCAGGCTAAGAAATATGATGTTTATCTGAGAGGAAAAAGTGTCCTCCTAATGAATTTTGAAAAGGGAAATGGTATATTTGAGTTCTGTTTGTAGAAAATTTATTTATTTGCTATGTGTTAAATAAGATAGATTACTGAGGAACACATTTAGGAGGTTATCAAATTATGATAACAATGATGTTTTCTATTTGTACTGTGCTTTAAGAATTACTTAAAACATTTATTTTCCAAGATTGCACTGTGATCCAGGAAGATCAGAGATTAAGCTTACATTTTTAAATGTGGGATGCACTTGCTCTAAGTAAATGAAACTATATGTCTTGATCACCTTTTTTTTTCACTTTTTCTTTTCTATCACATAACTTCTGCACAAAAGCAAACAGAAATAGGTCATCATTTTTATGAAGCTTGGAGTTTATAAATTACTTTCCTGCAAGAATATTTAGGTTGTAATAATAGAATTGAAAACAAATCTATACAAAAACAAAACTAACAAATATATATGAGAAAAGGGGCATTGAAAAAGAATTAACAGTGTGTTTCATCTTGAACTTTTATTACATTATTACTACCCTGTATAGTGGCTACTAAATATTCATTTTGCATATGATAAAACAGTTTTAGAGGTTGAGTGACTTGCTGAAAATCATATAACTTCAAAAGACATTACTGAAATGTGGACCTGATTCCATATCTGACATAGATTGTCTCCTGTGAATGACCAAGGTGATAGAGTCTCTTGGCATCAAGTGTATTTGTTGGACCTCTTTTCAAAGAAACTATAGGGAGAAGGATGTGGTAGACATGTTGGGGTACTATCCACACTCATTTGCTGCCCAGCTGTGAGGGTGCCATTAGCTCTTAATTTGTCAGCAACTT